>NC_071287.1:6656976-6681878 GCF_943735745.2 Anopheles bellator | reverse complement strand
TTATATATTCGTATATACATTTATATGTGTTTTTATACATAGATGGAAACTGAACTACAACAGTATTACAATCAGTGTCTTGACTTTGTCTCGCTGGTCACCCAATATCAACCATTCCGCATGTACAATGCCATTTTCGAATTCGCCTATGACACAAGTCGCCCCTATCAGCAGTTCTTCGAGTTATGCAAACTGATCAAAGGAAGCAGTGCTACTATCAACGCCAACGCAGCTCTTCGTGAATTGGCTGATCCAGCGAACGAAGTACGACTTCGCTGGCAACTGCGGGATTTTGGCTGTACGTGCCAAATGTTAGCCTATCTCTGTCCGTCATTACGCGGCAAGCGCGAGTCCGTTGAAGCCTCCATCGATTGGCTCACGAGCGAACAGGTTCGTCTGTTTGTAGAGATTAGCCAGTGCTCACCACCCGATCTCTTTTATCGTCAAGCTGGACCTAATTTGACGCGAGATCTGATTCAAGCGTAAGCAATTATTTTCAAAACGGAACAAAGGTAAAAAAAACTAATTTTTCTTTTTCTTTTTTAGGGTAGCTCAGTTGCTTACTTCACTTAAGTCGTTGTTATTATTATCTGGAACGAATGCTCAACCTTTTGATGCTTCGATGGCGGAATTTTTCGCCCAGGTCGCTAAACAACTTGCACCACTTGAGCACCTCGGTCAGTCTAATCGGTGGAACGTGCTGGATAATGCGGCGGCCTTTATTTTGTATCACGCCAGTATCAACCATTATCAACCGGACTACCTTCTGGAGATACTGCAGCCATTTACCATTTCGAAGCTACACCATCTTGATTACAACAGCGCCCAGAAGTTGCGTAAAGCGATCTGCTTCTGTATTATTGCACCGTGGCAATGCATCCCTACTAATAGTTTGAGCTTAGAGAATCACCAAAATGAACGACTTTTGCAGCAGTACATTGCAGTGTTGGCAGAAGATTTGTTGCGTCTTGAACTCTCCGATCCATCAAGGTGGCATACGTTGCTGGTGACTGCAGATGAGGAACATAAAGAGCACACAAAGACGAGCGGTACAACAATCAACCTACAGCCACCCAACGCCACTGCAGTTCATATGGAACTAGCCCAGCTGAAGGATCTCATTGGGAGCTTTTCATGTTGCAATAGCAAGGTGAAGGTTCAGTTGGCGATTGCATATCGTCCCATCATCGAGAAAGTTCTCTCTCTCTACCGTATGCTCGTGTCTACCGGCAATCAGGCCAGCGAGTTTCCGAACGCACTCTTACTTGAATTCTTTCACAGCGTTATTGCCGTGCTACAAGCACAACTCGGAGAACCTTTTCTACACGACGCCATTCGCGGCTTTGTGGAATTGTTTCACATCGCCACCGCCATGCGCCAGCAGCTGCGCTCGCTTAATACCTTGCTTAGCATCTTTCTGTTGATCGTCGAGAAACCGAATACCGGAACGATCCTACTGCCAGACATCGTAGAGTTCACCGTTTCAGCAGTACTGCCAGTTGTTTTCAATTGTGAATTGCAAGTGTCCAAAACTGACCAGGACCGTCATAGCGAGGTGTGTGGAGCTGTGTTCAAACTCTTTCACGCATTGCTCCTTCACCGGTGGCAATACTTCTGCAAAACCGATCTCCCACGAAGTCTTGGTTGGGGCGAAAGCAGGTTTCACGATGGTGGTTGCAACATTGCCCATACTGACCAATTTGGGGCCATATTGAATAGTTACGGCGTGACAATCACGGGCTCAAAGGATACACAACTTGTGCACGAAGTACTCGATTCCTTGCAGGAGCTCCACATTCGATGGGGCCTTTTTCGGTTGGAGTTTTTCCGAACCAATTTTCTATCATCATTCATAGCGACATTACTGCAAGCGCTTGCAACGCCCGAGGGTGTCTTACACTCTGGGATTATACTGAATTTACTGTACTCGATGTCAAAGGTAAGCGATGGGAGCGAAGTGTTTACCGGAATAAGGTCGATCGGATTGGCCCCAGAAACGGAAACACATTTGAATGCTGTGATGCAAGCAACGGTAAGAAAATGCGAATGATAACAATCTTGTGTCTTTTAATGTACAAAGTATAATGAAATTATTTTCAGGACTTTCCTACGTTTACCCAGCAGATGGATGTTTTCATTCACGATGTCAAAATTCTTCAACAACCGAACTGAGTAGGATAGCTTTGTTTTAAGATTTCTTTTTATTTTCTGAACATAATCGTAAAATATTTCCATAGTTTCAAATGAATCTCAAAATATCGTTTAGTTTATTCGTTGTCTTCGTTATACAGTATTTTTATTTATCTTGTAAGAATCCATGTCAATCCAATTGATGGTTCGATGAACGAACTCTCTGCTTCCTTTTTTAAAATAATAAAATGTAATGGCCTAAACCTGAAAAATAAATTGAACAACAGTCACATAGTCTTTAATGTTACAGGCAACAACATGAACATCAATCTTTGGTAAATATACGATGACCAATGCATGATTCTTCAAATGTAACATTTTTAGCTTCGTTGACGTCGATGGACACATTTTTGGGGTTAATGCGCTGTCAATTTTAATACACATGGAATTACATCGGTTTTTCATTTTTACCAATACATTGAAACAATAAGTACAATAAGTACACAGTTATCTGAGTTTTTTTTTAATCGGCACACTCCATTGGCGGTGGGTTTCAGTATTCATGTCAATATTCGTCTTTAGCGAAACCGGGCTCCAATGGCGATGTTTACCATTGTTTGTTAGAGTGTATCAAGCCGAGAAGATGTAGAACTTACCAATCATTGCTTTACATTCCGACCATGCCAATACTGGAACGATGTTATCGGGCATTGTTTTGAAACAAAATAAAACTGATCAATGTTCTCTTTAGCATACATTCATTTAATATTTGACATACCCAAAAACGAAGTAACGACCTTACTTTTCATTTCGCAATGGTTTAACATTGTAGCTCATGGGGGTGAAGGGTGATCAAGGGTGAAGTGCAAAATTTCACTCATGATCGAGCGTCATTATTCGTTTATTCCGACCGCTCTCGCATCGACGTCGATTCAGTCTCGCCATCTCAATCAGAATCTACCCTTCTGACCCTATGGCTGGCCTAAAAAGCCTTTACGGTTTTTGTCGTCCACCATTCTTAAGATATAACCAACCCAGCGGAGCCTAGCGAGGCGTATACATAGAAACATAACTTTTTGTCATTTTGTAGAGTATTAATTTTGTATAGTATACATTTGAGTGTAAGATTCATGTTTGATTGTTAAGAAGTTGGAATTTTCCCGCCAGCGTTTTACACGGAAAAAAATGATTCCACACACTGTACTTAATAAAAAATAAAGCGTATACACCATTAACATTAGTTTGTTTTATACGTAACATATTTTATTTTATTTTTTCTCATAAAATACTTTATATTCTCTTAGAATAACAACATTGTTTTTTCATTGAATAGGAATGTCTGAAGTTGATTTATAAGTATGCGTATTGTAAAAAGTGTGAAACACAAACGAGAAACAAACACAGTTTCTTTCGTCGTTTTTTGTACAGTTGGTTTTGTAAATGATTTTACAGGTGCAGGCAATCGATATAGTACGTATTTAAACTATACCCGCCTGTCTTACTGATGCTTATATCATTTACTACTTCCTACTGTTACTATAATCACACTCATCGGCGAGATGCGCCATTCGATTTCGTGGTTTGTCTTGTTTAGTGCAAATGATGGAATCCTTTGTAAATAAAAAAAAATGTAAGCAAAAGTAATTTAAATTACTTTTCTATCAACATAATTTAACTATGGGTGGTTTTCTACGGATTTATATCATAATTGAAGATCACTTCGTTCCCTTTAGGTCATACTTAAAATGATCTTATTTTGATTGTCAAAAAACCAAAAACCAAATTAACACCATAGTTTAGCTGTTCGGTTCATTATACTCTTCACTTTTTTCTTATCTCAGTTTTGATTTCTTTCTGTCCCTTTTGCTTTTCTTATTTTGCATCTTTGTTAGTGTTAGGTCCAGTACACACGTTTAAAAAATGCCATGCACATAAAGAAGTAGAGCTTTGCCAAAAATTAACTGAACCATTTTGGTTTAGTTTTTTTTAGCAGCGCATAATTGTTCATTTGCAACAGCATTGTGTATGAATAAATAGGATCTCACAGTTACATCAATGCCCCTCTCTTCGGATGAGCTCTCTGTTTCAAACGTCCTATCATAAAAGCCGATTATGTTATAAGTACCATGAATGTGATGAACAGTTGTGTAAATGTGTGTAAACTTTCGTATTTTTCTCTTTTGTTTTACAAATTATAACAATCATTTTTCTTTTAAAGGCAAGGAGCATATAGTGTTGTCGTGTTTCACGCTATTGTAGGAGATTAAAAGTTCATTAAAAATTAAGTGTCCAGCACTTTTGAGAGGGATTTTCCCTGTCGTTTTTCATTTCGCATATCTTTGCATTTTGCAGGTTTGCACCTCTTACTCCTTTTTCAAATTCTTTTACTCTGCTATGCAAGACTTATTTTCGCTACAACTCGATCACGGAAAAGCCTTCGCTCTTTTGTTATATTTTTATCTTTACTGTCCTTTAATTGTCAATACCTCCAATCGAACTCTTTCCGACGCACGCGGATGGAACACCGTGTAATTTAAGACAATCCAATTACAGAACAATAGTAGTAGTAGTAGTAATAGTAGAAGTAGTAGTGGTGGTGGTAGCAGAAGAAATAGTAACAGTAGCAGTGGTAATAGTAGTAATAATAGTACAAATAGTAATAGTAGTAGTGTTTTGTGAATAACGTTAATTGTGTAAAAAAAATGTCGCACGCAGCAAAACTTATCTTCGGCAAATCGAATGAAAGAGTGTATTTTCATGCGCAATGTGAATTTGAAATTTCCTGTTACTTCTTTTCTTTGCTTTTGTTTTCTTGTGCTGACGAAAAGCCCATTCTCTGGATACAACAAACATTAAAAGCGTGTGTTTTAGTCTTGCTGTTTCTGTTTTTTTCGTTACAACCCGGTGAGGAGCAGCTTTTTGTTTTTGGTTTATTCTCACACAGAAACAAATAAGCTTTCTCTTCTCATATTTTATATACGTATATATATACGTACAAAAAGAAAAGGGTGAATTAAAACCCACACCATGTAAAACTGTAAAACACACAAGAATGTTAATATTGTGCTAACAGACTCTGGCGTGTTTGATGCATTACCAAGTATAACATAAAATGTATTATTGTACACACCATTCTGTGCCAACTGCTATTCATTTAACTTCTTCGTAGTGGTGTGTATTAGGCTTGGCTTGTGCCAGCAGATCGTAGCAATTGTTATACGTGGGTAATTCTGCGTGTATGTGTGCCAAGTAACTATACTCTCCAGTGATCGGTCCAACCTACCCTATATAGATCTCTACTAATTGAATCCGTTACAAGATTTCGTATTTCCATCTTACGATTTTCAAATTCTTTCTATTCTTTTAAATTTCTTTTAATTTAATTATCATTCTCTTTCAATACATGGATGCGCCGTTTGCAATTATCATAGCTTTGCAGTTCGTGTTCAATTTTGTTTTCTCTACAGTTCGTTGGTATACAATAAGGTCACCGAACATTGTTAAATTAAAGTTTCTTTCTCCTCGTTTTTCTTTTCAACACCCTGCATTTTTTGTTTTTTTGTTGTTCTTTCATCTATATCTATTTAAGCTTATACTAAGAGCAACGCCAAACACATACAATTTCAATCCTAGTACTGTAAAATAGAACCACAGTATAACCACCATAATAGAAACCACCGGAAAGGGAGAGCTTCGTTATTGTTTTTTTTGGATTTCTCCGTAGTTGTAGTTAGTGATGTTTGCTAGCAATAGACAATACATACAGCGACAAAGATTACAACATTCGGTTCTTTTCGTTTTCGTTTATCTCGCTACAAATAATGCTTTGCCAACGAAAAAATGTGTTGAATGCAGGCAAGCCGATAGACAGATGCGAACAATGTACAAAAGGATAAAGGAAAGGTACGATATGATGAGAGCGAATAGAAGAAAACATGATACATTATCATTTTTCATGCATCGTTGCTTTGAGCAATAGTACCCTATCGCTATATTCTCAAGAACGTATGAAAAATTCCCCCGCACCATTCAACATTCGAATAGTAAAGACGCAAAATCAGATGTCGTACAGTGAACAAAGAAATAATACAAATGGCGATAGAGGAGAATGAGCGTATTATGGGGAGACAGAAAGAATCACAAGGGGTTTACATTTCAAGCCGTTTTTTCAAACGGCACGATACACGCGTAACAATTTACAAGAAGGGTAACTGGTAATTTTTTGCAGCATGCTCCAACATATAACAGTAGCGTACAACACACACACTCACATACACCCGTTCTACCAAACCCACTTAGTTTAAAGACGGACTATACTTTCAATAGACGTTGTGCCAGCAGAATACGCAACAGGCTGTCGAACCTATGGACTGTAGGGCAAGAATGGCTGGGTGGCGACGGTGAGCAAGGTTTGAAGAACAAATTTGCAGCAACAGAATTCTTGGTGTCGCTACAAAAAAATACAGTCTCAGAGTAAGTGAGATTTGGCGTTTTCCGTTGTTCGATCATCGAGGGCTTTTACTAGAATTTTTCGTAATCTTCGAAAGCGTATTCTGCGTATTCCATTCTAACTCAACACACTTTTTTCATCCAGTTTTGTTTTTTTGTACATTACTTTCCCTCAGCAATGAGGTAGCAAAAATGAAATGTAATAAATTTCATTTGATTGATGATTTTCTGTCTCTCTCTCTCTCTATTTTTTTCTGCCTGTTTATCGTAAACGACGTTGTTTGAATGCCTGTATGTGTGTATGTGCGAGTACATTACTCCAGCCAAACCCATAAACAATAACATGTTTTTTTTCTCACTTTCCGACAGTTTCGTTGCACTTTTCGCAGAATTTTCGATTCATTGCCAAAAGTGGCTAGCGAAACAAAGTATATCATCTGAAAATTTGGATAATATTTGGTAAATGATGTGTAGTTTTTGTTTCATTTCGTTGATGTTGTTAATTATTAATAAACGTTATAAAGAGCAAAATTATGATGATCGAATTACATTTTGATTTTATCTTGTGTGTTGGTGCAACCATTCGCAGTCAAGGGTGAATTTGAGCGGTGCGAAACAAAATTTATTTGGAGTTTGAAACTTTAATTTGTCTGTTTTTCACATCTATTTCCTTCATTTAGCTGAATATGACAGCCACTAGAATTAATTTAGTTATTTATCAGTAATAGTATCGCGATTTTTTAATATACTTTGACGTTCAACAACAGGATTGAAGATGAGAAACGTGTGGTGAATAATTCACAAAAAAAAAATTTCTTTTCTCAGCTTATGAGATGGCACAAGAAAAACTATGAAATATTATAAAATAGACAATGAAGAAAATCAAATAGTCATATTTATGAATTTTCATGCTTTGGCTAACAAGAAAATTGCAAAAATATTTTACAAAAGCAAGGCAGCAAGTATCAAAGTGTATGAAAATGGAGGTCGTGAGTGACCATGTAAACTACAAATGCTCTTCTATCAGCCACAAGAATTCAACAAAAACTTCAATCAAAAGGTGAAAAAGTCCCTAATGTGCATGTCATCCGATGATGGCATGGTATATGATTACATTACTATAAAGCTGGCAAATCTGGCTATGTTTTCAAATCTCCGCATCCGCATCGCAATCGCAAAAATCCGCATCTAACAATTTAAACAAAAGAAAGATATTTAAACATAATCATATTTTAACTGTTCCTTCATTCCGGAAAAAAGTGCTTTGGGCTGAGGAATCGTTTTTTAGAACTAAACGCATTTATGAAGAGCTAAAAGTGTCTCTTATGAGAGTGTCAAATGAACATGAGGAAGCAAATTGCAAAGGCATAATAGTCGAAAAAGGATGCATTTTTGCGAAAAATAAACTTTGTTTCGCACCAGAAAAACTTTTGGTGTGCTAAATCTGCATGGCTAACACTTTTCGTGTGTATAGGTCATACTTCCGAAAAAAACTAAAAATACTACTTAGACGGTTTAATCGAAGCTCCGCCCGAATTTTTGCGCGCGAACTAACATAAATGGGTAATCCTCGTATTTCATATAATGTTTGTGTTTGTCGAAATAAACTTTGTTTCGTTGGCCACTGTAGATTTTTGCACGTAATCATCGAAACTCCATCTATTGATTAACGTATAAAAAGTATTGTAAACGAGGATCCATGATCCAGAACCTTTCAGGCCTTTCTTTTCATCTACTCCTTTTTGTAATTTTTCCCTGATTCATTATAGTATTTCATTTGTTTGCTTATAACGATATACATATATTCATATATGCACCTAGCAATTGGAAATCTAAGTGAAGAAGTGGCGATACTCAGAATGGGAAGACAGCAGCTGCTGCTCAAAAGGCAATATGGCTACTTGGATACCAGGAGTGTTTTGAGTAGGGGTTTGATAGCAGAAGCATTGCTGCTAGCAAGAAAAGGAAAAAAAATCCAATCAATCAAACGCCACATTCCCATACATTTACACATAAATATGTGCATCAATATGTTCTAGACGCCGGGGCATATCTTGCATCCACACTTCAGCATAAAAAATCGTAATAACAAATTTTGCTCGCAAAGAACGTGTGCCAGACATACACCTTTAGCCTTTAACCCCACAGACCAAATCTCAAAAAGTTCCCAAAAACACCGCGCATACAAACAGTATAAAAACACTAATACCACCAACCAACCATCTAATTACATTAACGCAGGCTCATCCATTAAGCAGGTGCATCTGCCACTGTAATGCTGTTATTTTCAGCATAGTTCCCTGAGCTCCTCCAGGACAAGTGCTTCATTTTGATTCGTCCTGGTCCATCGGTTCCTCCGAACTCTCGCAGGAAACATCCGATGTTCTATGTGTACGTAGGTGTGCGATAAAAGTTGACAGAAAAATACAAAACATTAACGTTGCCACCTTCGTAATCCTTTCATGTTAGCCCGACCAACAGGTCGACCGATTCGCTTACCTTTTTAACGTTTGCATCGAAAGTCCGGCCATTGCGGTAACCGTATCCGACTCTTCTCGTTCGCTACTGTGTGCCTGTATGGCGGACAGGTTGACGGTGTGCGCGAAACGCTTTACGCATGGCCAGTGCAACATCTGTATGGCGATTGTTTTCTGCAACGTTTCAATCGCTGCCTGGCACGGCACACGGGCAAGCTCCGTGGCTTCGATAGAAGCAATGCTTTCCACACCTAGCAACGCTCGAACGCACTCCTCAGCTGAGTCGCAGATTGCCGGGAGATCGTAGCCGCCTTCGAGCGCGAGAACAATCTAGAAAAGAGAAAAGCGTGCCGGTGATAAATGTTTTGCATGATCGTTGAATGATTCTAAAACAAAGTTTCTCTTTCATTTTGGATTGAAAATATTTCAACATAGGTTTTCCAGGCGATAGTGTCTACAAAACTACAGAGCGTTGTGCTGCTACTTGGCTTAGAATAGTTTTTTTAAATTTCCACTGACTTATCAGATTCTTACCTTTCCATCGGCTAGCTGCATCAATTCACGTGTCAAATGGCCAAAGCAGGCCGGTGAAACGACGTAACCACCGAGAGGTGCTGGATGGCCGATGGCCGCATCGAATCCGGCCGACACGAGTACAATATCGGGATGGAACTCTCTCGCAATCGGCAACACTACCGTGCGAAACGCGGCTAAATACTCGGCGTCACCTAGTGGTGGATTCACCCCACCAGACCAAGCTACGTTCACGTTGAATCCAATGCCCGCACCCGCTCCACACTCGGTCGGTCCACCCGTCCCGGGGAAGAAGTTACCATCATCGTGTCGGTGAATCGATAAGTACAGCACACTTGGATCATCGTAGAATACCTGCTGCGTCCCGTTACCATGGTGCACGTCCCAGTCAACGATCAAAATGCGACGCATCTCGTGCGGCATCCGAGCACGCAGCAGCTTTGCGGCCAATGCAATCGAGTTGAAGAAACAGAAGCCCATTGCGGCGTCCGTTTCCGCATGGTGTCCCGGTGGCCGAACCACGGCAAACCCGTTCCGATTTTCACGGCGCGCCACTTTGTAACTCAGATCGATAACACATCCGGCCGCCATCCGAGCCGCAGCGGCCGTGTGGTGCTCGTTCCAGGTCGTATCCAGATCAACACCCACACCGCCACAGGCGAGCCGCACGAAACTGACGCGGCTCGTGTCAATCTTCTGTCGATTGAGCTGACCGGTACCAAAGAGCAGTGAGTGACCCTCGCTGTGCACGGTTTGCAACTCCTCCTGAGTAGCCTTACGGGAGCGAAGTTTATCGCAGCGCACCGCCAATCCGGTTCCTACCAGCCGCGCCCAGATGCTCTGCAGGCGACCACTGTGCTCGGGATGGTTAGCATTATCGCCGCAGACGCACACGTGCTTTAGCATGAGACTGTCAAAGGCTAGTCCGGTGGTAATGGAGGAGTTTGCGGGTGTGAGTGTAGCAGCAGTGGGTCCGTGCGATTCCAATGGTACAATTGTCGAGGCAGACGCAGACGTGGTCAGCTGCAGGGGCATCGGTCCCACGGGGCTCGAACAGGCAGAGGATGAACTGGCGGCAGCCGCAGCGGCTGCTACAGCGGCTGCAGCGGCCACGGCCGAAATGGTGAGGCTGTCGTGGGTGTAGTTGAGAAGCGACCGACTTCGATTCTGGACTGTCAGGTTGACCGGTGGCGGAATGTCGTCGTCCTGCGGCAGCTGTTGACCAGTGTCCGAGAACATGCTTTGTTGCGTGGCACCGAGCTGCGCTGTCGCCGAGCAGAGGTGCACGAGAGGACTGGACGACGTACGGGAAAGCGGCCGCAACATTGGCCTACCCGTTGCGACCGTCCCAGCATGGTAAGGCTCCTCCAGCATTGGCAGCTGCATTGACCGACGCAGTAGTAACTCACGATGATGATGGTGGTGCTGCTGCATTAATTCCGAAAGATGTTGCGCCTGTTGGTGTTGCTGCTGCGCGTGCGATGGCGATACGAGTTCGTCATGCGCTACAAGCGTTTGCGAGGTGCTTTTGATGACGCAGTTTGCCAGGACCGTTTTCGGTGGCTGCTTCTTGTCGGTCAGATCGATTACCTCGTTTGATTCCAACTCCTCGCGCAACTGGGGTTCTCGATTCACACAATTGCTAGCACGATTCAGCGCAGTCTGGCGTATCTTTTGCTTCATAAGCAAATGCTGCTCGTACGCCTGTCGCTCGGCCTTACATAAAGTGGGATAGAAAAGATCGAAGGCAGCAGAGCAGGGGAAGAAGAAATCGACAAATCGATTGAATAAGTGTAAAAACAACAACACGAATTATGATCGAACACAAGCACAACTAAGAAGTAAGACGAAAGCACACTAATAGAACCCCTTTCTGTTTAGTTTTGGTTTGGATGGAATTGTGGAGTGTAATCCTGATTTTGGTTTAGTTCTGATAAAATTGATGATATATTTGTATCTTTCGAACTATCAAAAGCAATCTTACCCAAGACACATTCGGAAAGGTGAAATGTTATACTATCCCGTTAAACGACCCACAATTTGTTTTCGTATGTAACTTACGTCACTATTTTCGAAATGGGTTTGGGTGATGTTCACCATGGCGCTGTTCGCACCGGCAAGCATCGGATGACCGAGCGGCAACGGAGCGGACTGGGTGCGTCCCAGTGGCCGATGGCCCTGCTTGTTAAGTCGGGCTTGAGCAACGTGTGCATCTGTTATCGATTGCTGGTAGGCGGAAGTGACTGCGGCTGCGGCGGCCGCTGCATGCAGACCAGGCAGTTGTGCCCGACCGATGCCGATGCCAGTGGCGGCTGCAGCTGCAGCGACCGCAGCCGCAGCAGCCACTGCGTTTTGACTGTGGTGGTGCTGGTGCTGGTGGTGCAACTGCTGCTCAGCCATTTCCAGCATCGGATTACCGAACGCCAGTGGACCAGCTGACGGTGGCGGGCCCTGACCACCGACAAGTTGTGGCGGTCTGATGGCGTTCATCGCCTTAAAAAATTACCATCAGAACAACAAGAAAACGAAGAAAAGGAAATCGATTAACCAGTTACTCGCTATACACGTGACTCATCATATTCCATGACAACGCCACATATTATATGTTGGCCATATACATTTTTAATATTCAATCCATTGCAAACTATTATAATAGAATCTTATTTTTTTCAATGACTAATGAAGACCAGGGCTGCAGATGTAACGTGTGAACTTCAAGTAAGTTAAAAACAAATATATAACAAATAAAAATAATGTAGTAAGGATGTGACGTAAATGTATTGGGAATCTATTATACCGCACAAAAATGGTGTAAAACTGAAGTGGTTTCAACAACAATAAAAATCAATCGTCTTTTCACAGTGCTGTACATCAACCTTGATAGACGGTGTAAATAGCAACAAAGGTACGAGTGAGCAAACTTAATGCTCGATGCTGTACACGTAATTTCCAACGAAGAGTAGAGCCTACAAAACACACACTAGTTTCTTCGACAAATAAAATCAACTTACCAAGTGCACAGCGGTGGCAGAATGGGCCGATGGACCGAGATGTGGTCGACCAAGCGAAATGTTGGGCATTGAGGGTGAACTAAACAGCGATAGATCATTGATGCTAGAGCGAGCTACTGACCCGTACTGTGGATCTTCGTTCTCTTCCTGGATCGGAGCGTTTGTCGGAGATGCCCGGCTTCCGACGGTTGGTGGTGAGTTAGGTCCAGAGTCTGTCGTTGTGCCAGAAACTGGACAATCTACGGCAGAAAAAGGAAAAGGAGCAGGAGATGCTTGAGAAGTTGAGCGACGAATGTGGATATAAGGTGAAATGTTCTGGGCTGACAAACCAAACAATGGAAACAACCAAAGTATAAAACAAATTGTAGAAATCCTGGGATATGTTTAAAAAAGGAATGATTATTTTATAAAACAAACTTCAGATGATTTTCAATATTTATCTTCCTGTGAGTGAGTGTGTGTTTCTGTTATTCTGTTTCACTTGCAATAAACAATTCTCAAAGTAGTTAGTTTTTTCTGTTCATAAAAAAACTCGTCGCATCGAAATACACCGTCAGTAACGCACAATGTTAGTAAGCAACATCACTCATAACGCAACAAATGGGATAGCCATGCATCGTTTGCTTTATTCTTTCTCCAAACTCTTCCTGCCAATAAAAATCCACGCAATTTTGTTACGCGAACTTATTTCACTAATCTGTTTCTAATTGGCAATGGTTTACTTTCCAGCTCTCCCGGTTTTACAATTGATTTTCTGTTGTCTGACCGAATACACATAGTTTCTTTTTTAATAGGCTCCTCTGCCGTTATCCGACAACCATTACCGCCAAACGGAACTGGTCTGCAACAACAAATAGTTATAGCTGAAGTTAAGCAAAGCCCATCAAATTGCTTGAACATGAATTTTATTTGACAGTGGGAACGCATAACACACATACACATTTTGTTTCTACATCTCGACAATGTATCTATGGATATCTCATGATCTCAATAAAGTACACCTCAATATCTGAGCGTGCAATAAAACAATAATAATCAACTATATTTTTTGCATAATCGTGAGCTTAGTCAAAAAGACATACGAGTATCGATTGAAGATGTAAAATAATATATCACGTCAGTGGCATACGTACTTGAAGATAGCGCCTGGTTCTGGTGCTGCTTCTGGAGTCGGCGCAAGCGTTCCTGACGCCGGGCGGCGATCGGTCCATTAACGGATCTTTTTTCAATCACGCGCTGCTTAAGACGAATCTTCAGCAAGTTAGGTTCGGACGCTGCGGTGCAAGTAGTTAGTAGTAGTAATTATTCAATCAGTACACAAAGCTCATGAGCAATATTCACATAACGTGCAACAAAGAGACAAAAACGGCAACGATTTTTTGGACAGGAACAGCATTGAAACATGATAGATTGCATGACCGAAAAAGGAAAGTTTGTATATATTTGGTTACGTTGATATGTTGTTATTTTCCTTTTTTAGTTGATACATGGTTCTTAGAGTAAGCATTGTCTCTTTAGTTTATCAGGAATGCAAACTATTTCAATATCGACTTTTTCAAACAAAGTTATTTTTTAGTTCTTGATGTATCGCGCTGTAGCGTACTATATACTTGGTAAGCTGGTGCGGAAACGAAAGTTCTTGTAACGTAGCACCGCTTGTTATTGCGAATCTTAAACATGTCTGCAATGCACTTACGCGTAGATGACTATAATAGTATACCAACACAAATCACGGAACAAGGAATTTGTATAACTTATGCTAGTAGCCCTTTTTGATCAAACTAACAACAAATCGCAAACGCGTGTTATTTGCTCAAACATTCAACAATCCAAAATATGAGTTATCAATGTGAACAGGTATCGAAAGAGGGATAGTGAGGTGGAAGAAGATTCCTGCAGAAACTGGAAGAGATTCCTGCACTATGTTATTGCATCGAAAGGCGGCACCATACACACCGGTAAAAACAACAGGGTCATGCTTTTAAAAGTGATCAGGAGTTTTGGATGGTCCGAAAGTGACATACCTGTCTTTCGCAACGGAAAGTCCGGATCGTACTTCCCAATGGCGATTGGTGGCGGCGGAATTTTATACGGATGGGAATTCACGGCCGCTGCGACGGCACCCGCCGGAAGCGATTCACCGGAGGACGACTTTACAACGCCCCTGCAAAGAGTTAGAACCGAAAGAGGTAATCACTGATCACTGATAGGGAACAAGAATTTGTTGTCCATCGGCCGCGTGCACATCTTAGCACAATTATTTTACCAGTTCCTGTACGACGATGATGAATTTAAGCCGTTCGAAGCCGCGGCTTGCTTTTTCTGTATGAGGAAGGTCTGCATATGTAACGAAAAGAGAAAGCTGATTGATAAGCTTCGCATTCGGCACAAAATGTTCTTGAGAACGCTGCCTGGTACCTGTAACTTTTGTTTCACTTCAGAGCTTGCATTCGCGCAGCAATCATGTTTCTCCTTCCGTTTAACGGCCTCACGTTCACGGCGCTCGAGCTGTTGCGCAGCCACTTCCGCTATCCGCTGATCGCGCAACTCCTGCAACAAATTACAATAGTATGCGTTGTATTTTCGTTGTAATTCTTATCTGCGCTAACATCGCAAGTGTCTTGGCCCTGAACAGCTTCGAATATAAACCTGAAATTTATGCTCCAACTGCTGACGATGGTGCATCTCCAGTTCCTTGTTTTTTTCTTGGAAGGCATGCCACAACTTCTGCTTCTCGAGCTCCTGTTCTTTCTGAAGCTGTGTAATAGAAGAACAAAACGCGTGAGTCAATCAAACATAAAACACGAGCTAGACACTCGTCGTTTGGGGATTACCAACGGCGATCAAAACAATCAGAGTGGAATACCAAAACACTAATGCTTACCTCCAGAATCTGCTGATTGATGTCGGACGGAGCTTGCGACGACGATGACGACGACGGCGAAGCGCTACTGTTGAGGGCAATGCCTGTGCTCGGAACGACAAGCACTCGGTCTCGCCCCATTGTCGAATCACGTGCCATTTCTGTTTGAAATAGAAACCAGAATATAGTCAAATAGATCTGGTATCATTGGTTACCGAGTGCTGCATCGGGCAAGTTGCTGGGTGCATCCATCCAGCTCATAAAACGCAATTCCTAACATGACGGGGTTTAACATAGCTTTTTTCCACAGGTCCACGTTCTGGAAAAAAATTATTTGTTTGTTTTCTGTTGTGTACACGACAAGGACGTGCATGCGTATGTGTGTGTTGGCGACGCTGTAGGCCGCAGGAAAACCGCTACGAACGGGGAGCGCGTAGGACTTGTACTTTAGAGAATAGTGCGTTGGAAAACTATTTTTAGCGCCAATCGATAATTTGCCCTATAGCATCCAAACTTCTGGTCAAGAACGAAACTAATGTTACCAACACATTATCCATCGACTCTTCCTACTGTATTTACAGCCACCTTCGAAAAATCTAAATATCTCTTAAGTTAGTTGGTGTTGAAGGCATTAATGCATGGTAAAACAATATCAATGACTCGTCCCATCATCACCGACAATGCTTTATACTACAGTACCAATGAGCAGAGCCATCTTTCAGACCTTCGTTAGCGACAACGGGAAAATAGTAAAACCAACCCTACAGCTCCAAAGGTGTAGTGCCACCGAAGAGAAAAAACACACGTTGCGCTGTACAACCTAATAGTGGGAGGATCGAGTGCGGATGATAGGTGATGGGCAAACAGCAGCTATTCGTTCGGCATCCCCAATAGGTGTATTCCAGTACCACCAGTACGGGTTCGATTAAAGGAAAAGAGCGACAGAAAGGCGCAAAAGATCGAATTTGATAACAAACATGACGGACATAAACGACCGAACAGTGTACTGCACAAACACACACATACTCACAAGCGCAAAAAACACAAACACTTGCGCCCACACACTGCACAGAGCAGATACAGATGGAAAAATGAACTGATAGCACGCAAAGCTGCCCGAATGCCTCAAGGTCAGATACCATATACCACAGCATATATTCTTCCCTGACACAATCGCTCGTGTCGATGTTGGGCAGGGAATACGGTTGTTGTTATTATCGTGCAAAGGCCTTCGGGCGCAGAGTTTGCTTCGCTTCTCATTATGGAAGGAAAACAAAATTGTTTTTTGCCCTCCGTCGATTAATTTTCACACTGTTATTCTCCGTCTTCCATATTCTCCTGTGGTCCATGTGTTCCGGTCTCGTCTCACATTCGCCTGATAGGAGCCGTGCCGTCCCGCCGTGTTATTGGTTGAATGTTGATTACTGCTCGGTTGAATGTTGATAGTTCAAACTTATTATCAGGCATCGCTTGCTACTGTAAACCTACTGTGGTGTATCGAATGGAATCTATATTCGTTCAGTTCGAGACCGTGCAATACTTGCTGTGCTCAGCAGACCCTCGTTGAAGGACCGGAAAACATTTACCGACTTCGGCAACAGCCGCCGCCGCCGCCGCCGAGCAGCGGTCTTGGCCTGCAACAGAGCTAATCTTCTGTTGCTTTCAGCAACAATGTGCCAACATTTGCCTACTTTGGAAATAAAATATGATTCCGAAGAACACCTAGTGAATCTGTTCACCCAGCAACGTGTTCAAAGGAGCGACGACAATGGTGTGGAGGGAATCTTCTTTTAATGGTCAACTTATGGCACGGCCTTATCAGCTCCATCGATCTGTGGCGCCAAAAAACATAGGTTCATTACATGTTACAGCATTTTTCGTTATGCCTTTTCAAACATCCGCGGCACAGTCGGAAAGGGTAACGCAGTTAGTTGCATTTGATATGGCGTTGCATCGTGCATAAGGTGGCTCCACGAAGAACGCGCTGCTAGGTAAAGCAGCGCCTACTAACGGAACACTTGTAGCGGATAGAAACGTCAAACGCACGTACCAACCACCGAACACAAAGGTGCCACCACTACCAATGGCCCACGTACCAATCTATATATATATATACGTGTATGTGTGTGTGTGTGTTGTATTATTTGCTTCCTGTTCGTTTTTGTTTTCGCTGATTAAATGCCTCATCGAGAGTGTGCCTACATTTTGCATGAAACAAAAAAGAATGAGTATGCATATACATACGTGTAAAAGCCCGAGTGCAAAACATATTTTTATATTTATATATATATATACATATAAACGTACGTTACACCATGCCACAAACAGACGTGCGAATGTAGTCGCAACCTAGTTTCCCGACGTACGGTTCCGCCTCCAACATGCCCACGTCGTCTAGTGGCCGCTCGTTGCTCTCGACACTACTGTGTGCGCTACCACAGCACCGTGTTTATAGGCTCCGCTCCGAGTGCCATGAAATTACTGAACCTTCTTCTCCCCAAGCTTTCCTTTCACCGCGCGCGTACACCGAAACACACCGGGTTACATCTCGTAGGCGAAGCAAGCACAAAGATAGATAATGCCCAGAAAATAAATCAGCGGCGTCGGTGACCCCGTGAGCTGGGAGATCTTGATGACGATTAATGTTAGCGCACGCACGGAAATGAAATAATGAGTAGAGAAAGAAACGCACCGCAGGCACACTCAGCTGGACAACGAGCGCGACACGCGTCCGCTCGATAGAAGCGTAGCCTTAACACTACGCCGGAGAAGGCTCAACACGTAACAACGCCGCCGAAGAGCGGGTGCGCGTGCGCACTCTGGCCCAGCGACTAACGTGACGCACGCTTTATATGTATGTGCTGCTGTCACAGTGGTCATGATAGCCAAAGGCTGCTCTAGTAGTTATAGCGATTAAACGAAGAAGTAGCAGCTACTGCATCGAAACAGCGGACTATGATGCGAGACGCTTTGATGGCAGAGCAAACACGCTCGATGTCCGTTCCTACCAGCACGGATATTGAGTCCACTACCTGGTCGGCCCATATCATACCTACTGCCATGCGGTGCGTAGGCCGCAGCGCACCATTGTGCGTGAACTGCTTTCGAATAGTTGTGGCTGATTGAAGCGTTTTACCTCGAACGTGTGTCCGCAAACCGATGACATCCAGTAACCCGGCTCCGGTTGGCATTGTAGTGTTTCTGTTTCAATGGGTGTTCATCGAAGTAGATAATTTCGGCTCTCGCCATCTTCAGCTCGGTCTTCTAAAGAAAGCAGTTGTTGGTGCCCTTTATCTTTAAGCCGGCTCAGAATCTTATGGCCTTCAAAAACCGTTCCTCTATTGTTATCCCATCCCTCAGTCGCGCAAAGGACACCACACCACACACCTGCAGCAACGTAGCAGAGGCCAAAATGGCCAACCAAAATGCACACAAACTTTATTTGTTTGACTCTCTCTCTCTCTAACTCTATTTCTTCCATTGAAATGAAACTGAAGATTTGAAAAGCATTAAATCAACCCGCAAGAGACAGAGGAAACTCTTTCTTAGCGCGCGATATGCCGATGTTTGGCACAAGAAAACTCTACTATGTGATCGAGTACATGAAGTATGATGGTCTTGTTTCCGGCAGGGGTTTGTCGGGGAACTACTGCAAGCCCAGCTGTTGATAGTGAAGAGTCATTGGACTTTTGGCTTTTATCTGACCGTCAATGCGCGGAATTTAAATTGAATAATTGAAGGAGAGAGAAAATAAATAAATAAGAGCGATAGAGGTAGCCAAAATGATAAAAGATACACCCGAGTGGTTTGTAATTCCCAGCAATCAATTGTTGTCCGTCAGCATCTTTATCATTTCATAGTTATTTCACTACTTCAGTTCATTGTTTCATAGACGAAATGGGGCAAGTGTCAACAATGAAACTTAACCAGATTAACCAATTAACAGACAACCAGTAATTATTGCCTGTTTTATAAAAGCAAGGAGCGATTCCGACCAGACATATCGAGAACAGCTTTCGCTGCTGTACCCAAATTTCTTTTGAGCTCCGGTTTTCTATGGAATTTACCACCACCACACGCTAACAGTTCAAGCGAAGGCCCCTGAGTGGACGGGAATTGCATGCACGAGATAGTTTAACACAGAACCCCACATACGCAAAGGTGAACACACACGGGTACATTAGCAGCTACACGAAGGGTAGTATGGATGGAAGGACGCAGAAAACTCATACGAGAAACCGCGCGCGCACACACGAGTACACTTTAGCCACACGGTGGCAGTAGTGTGCGTGCGTAGACCTGCTCTAGCCATATGAAACCGCTGCTCTGTGGGGCTCGGTTTGTTTACAAAAACAAAATGTCAACCTATCGTGGCCGTCTTCCGCGCATCGTCTTCACCTGCCAAATTGTACAATGTTTTCCCATTATCTACTATCTGCACTCCAGCCTCAAGAAGTCGCAGAAAGGACCCCGCATGAAGGAATTCGAACAGTTTTCGCTCAGCCGAACTGACCTGACCGAACTGAACCTGACCTGACCGTGAAATACGGCCGAACCCCCCGCAGGTGCAACGCAGTTCAAGTGTGGATCCGTTTCCGTAAGTTTGATGGAACGATACATATTTTGAGCAGAATTCTTATTCCTGTGTATTCAGCAGTTCGCGCCCGCTATATCACTGAATCTTGGGATGCCCAGCTAAAGTTCGACGGCCGGACGGATCACCTAAGGGGTGATCGCACACGTGCGACAGCATCAACCACCGGTTTGATACGATGGAGGTGGCCATTCTGGAACACTGATACGCTACCGATCCGCCACTTTTTTCACTTTATGGCCACGCACACAGGCAACAATAGCCTCTAGAATATGCGCTTCATGAAGGTTCTGTAATGTTATTAAGCGATGTAACGATACTATGCAACATATTTGAAATGTGGGTTACGCTTGTGTATCATTGCTTGTTGTGTTCCACAAATCCAACACTATGTCATAATCATGGAGCAAGTGTTCTGCACCGGAATTAGACGGGTTTCATGCACCGTAGCATGTATTTACTATTTGCCCTTCTGAACAACCGTTTTGGGTCCAAGTGTGCTGATGTGAAATTATGCAACTAAATATAAAAGAAATTTTGTTCTGAATGTTACGGGGTCTTGTTTTTATGGAGACACCTTGTTTTTGAGGATGCACTAGGCGAAGAATTGAGAAATGAGACGCCTAAAAAATCGTGCTGCACCAACCTTGTGTGCTTCTGTTTATGGTGAGCATAATAGCATAAGATGCCCGTGGAAAATAGAATGGCCAAACGGCAATTTGGGATGGGACTTTGCTAGTACCGCATAAGGCTTGAGGTGTAAAATAAGACAGCCTTTTGGCCAGTGTGTCGGCTCTCCACTAACCGTAATGTAGCGGAAGCTCCACTCGCTAATGTGTGTCCTAGGCGAGTTCTCTGGCGGTGAGCTCTAACATGCTGGGATTGGGCAAATACTAAGTATTGTGAAAATGCCAAAAATAGCTCTACTGCGCCGTATCGGTATGCGCACTTGTTGTCATTTATAAATATATCCCACAAGATTTTCTGTTCCTTTTTTGCTCAGAAATTCGATCGGTTTGTGTTGCGTTGCCTGCCTGCCTGTTTCCTGCTTCTTTTTTCATTTGATTTGCTACGCTCTTCACTTCGTTTCCCGTTCGCTTATGATTGCCGTATTGCGCATAAACATAGACGCGCAAGGAGATAGCATAGCTGCGGTCACGTCGATTTTGGAAGGTGAGTGGATATGTCTATGTCATTTACCAAGACCATTCCGGACCTAAATCATCATCGAGGACAAACCGGAAGCCTGGAACATTCGTTCCTCTTGCAACACCAGACCATGAGCACCAATGTTACAGCAATGTTTTGTCCATTGGAAATGGAAAATCTTTTCCTTCTTTAGCCTTCTGCCGTGATAAGTGATTCTTCTTCTTATCCGGGCTATTACGACCGACTACTCTATGCAAAATCTTAAGTAGTAGAAATATGATAAATGGGCAAACACTTCAAAGGGCGTAGGGTTCGGGTTTCGAAACGTACTTAATTATTTAAAAAATGTTTTTGCATATCGTCCACTTGAAATACACTGTCTAGCTTTCTCTCCCTCACTCAATTCAATGATCGAATCCGATCTGAACTAGAGTAAATCATAGTTCAATTGCTAACACTTCCAACGATTGCTGTTCATATTCATCATGCGTTTGCATAATGGAAGGGCGTTATTGTTTGTATTTTATTTGTCTTTTTTTTTATATGTTTGTGGTTTGTATTGTATTGTTGCCGTTCAAACATATAAGGCTGAGCATCCAAGTGGAGTGGATAATCCATAATTCAATGGATTATGTTTTTCTCAATACTTTAGTGTTTTATTGACGCAACACTCTGTACAAAATATAACAGGAATTTCGATTTGGAACTTTGTGATACCGAAGATTTTGTCCTTAACATATGCTTTTATTTCTAGGGGGGCAACACTGTCACCAGCAGCTGTGAACGTCGTGATACATCTTAAAACTTACTATTGTTTGCGATACGAGACCTTTTGTAAACAATTCTAGAGTAAATTCTTAATATTTTAAAATATCAGAAAGTGTTCAACAACGCAGTTCAATTAAATTTCGCGTATGGAATGAAATTTCTGCTACCAAAACGAAGCAAATGTTGCAAAAAGCCTTCGGTGATCAAACTCTATCGAAAACAAGAGTTCAAAAGTAGTACGAAATGCTCAAAGAGGGTCAAAAAGAGGGATGGTCAATAAAAGCAGAGAAATTGTGCTCCAAAACCGCTGACTGACTGTCTGAGGTCTTGCGGACATTGCTGGAGTATTGAAAGGATCAGGAGTTGAGACATGGATCTGCGCCCCGGAAACGAACGATCTGCCAAGTGAATATCGTGCTAGGTGGGTAAGATGAGGCCAAAACCGAGAAAACCACAACAAAGCAAATTAAAAATCAAAATCATGTTTACAATTTTATTTGATGGTGCAGCATCATGAATTCCTTCTTCCTTTATTCCTTTCATTGACGCGACCACACAGGCCATAGTGAATACATAACGCTAGAAAAATGACCATAGTTAAAAGATTAAAGGACCGTAGTTTGTTGCATTCACAAAGAAGTGGTGTTGTGGGGCTCAATCGAAACACTCTTCTATTGTGTGTTCTTCTGCTTCTATTGTAAATTGTTTTTTGTTTATACATTTAACATTGTTTTATAAGGTTTAATAGGTCCTGTGGTTGCTCTAGACAATCTAACCACCATTCTTTTATTTTTGGAGGCTGAGGGTACCTCGGCGTTCCATACTTATTCCATTCCATATTGTCATTCTCATCAGCATACTGTGTGGAGGGGCGTTATAGAGTGGTTGTGAAGCGATTAGGATCAGAGATATGGCATGCTTATAGTTGCGAGTTAAGATTTTTGGAATTGCAGGAGAATGGAATTGACGGCACGCTACGAACCTCTGTTAATTACAGTACTAGAGTTCCATTGATATGTATTGCTTAGACATTTGCTCCTGGGGTATTGTTTGTGTCTAGTGTTTATGAATGTTCATTATATTTCGATAACGTTTATTGTTGGCTTCTCTAAAATTGAAGAGCTACATCAAGGTGGTAAGATCATAAAAGACGCTGTTGGTTCAAGAGATTGGAGACGGTTGATTAGCGGACTAAAAGCAGATCGACGAATTGATTAAGGAGCAGATCGACAGTTTTCGGTTAGTGGACGATGGATTTGATTAGATACTGTCTCTTACTGACTGTGTTAAGTAAGTTTATTATTTATAAAGTCGAAACTATACCATTTTTGGGGCTGGTCTGCCAATTATAGATTTCCAAGAAATGCTTTCGTCATCACCAACATAACTGCATGGTGTGTACACGCGCATTCATTTTGCAGCAGCGCATGCGCTTCAATTGTTGTTACATGGAGTTGATACGCTGCCGATGACTGTCAACCACAACCATGCAATTATGTTGGTGATGGCGGAAGCATTTGTTTATATCACGGAAGTATTTCTTGGAAATATGTAATTGGGCAAACAACCACAAAAATTGTATTGCTTCGACTTTACAAAATATACATATATATACTTCATGGTATGTACACGAAGTTAAACTAACTTTCTAAACTCAATCATAAAGTTAGTTTGGTTTATTTAGTATTGATATTGAATTGGGATTGATTTTTGCTTTTTATATATTTTCTATCGGTCAAATGTAGGGGCAGTGGTGTTGTTATTCCATTGTTTGCGATTGTTCTTGGAAGCGATAGGTAATCGACTCTGCTGTTTGGATGACTCCTTCAGATAGGGGGTTTAGTGTTGAGTGGTCTCGGTGTCGTTTTTGTTTCAATATGTACTGTCTATTGTTTCGTATTGTTGAATGGTTATGCGAATTATATGCGAATTACAGATAGGTTTTTATTCTTTAAAGAATGTACTGGGCAGTATTTATTATAGATAGGTTCTAGGTTGCTGTGGAGCGGCCATCCTCTATCGGACAATCTCAATAGAACACACGAACTGGCTGTCAATTCTAGAATTAAAAAAAAAACAAAAGACTCTAATACTTTTTACTATAGTTCGCCTGTACAATTCAATATTCCGTCAGTCGGTATCAACAAGTGGCGGCGAACGCAACAGCAACGGGCCTGGTATGTTGCCTCGGTTCTCGATCACAGCAGAAGAGTAACGACGATATCATGGAATAGTCGAGAGTCAATGTGAACTTTGCGAACGTTGATAAATTCGACATTTTCCCTCAATTCTGAGGGCAACAACAATTAAAATAAGAAAAGTGGGGACCAAAATGTATTGTTTTTACTTATACGGCCTAATAAGTCATTCCAAATACATACAACGATATTAACACCCATTTTTGATCTGTGCCTTCACATTCATTAATAGTTTGATGTATGATGTGAAAATATTATTATTGCAGTGCTTAGGGATCATTGCCAACAACCCTGCCCGTAAAAAACCACAATGTTACAAAAAGCAATAGAATATTCACAATGATTCTGCAGGTCAAGAGAGCTTGGCGATTGTAGTTCCGGATGAAAAGAAGACGAAGATTGTTTTGATTGATTTAACTAACTTTGCTAAATTGAGTGGGGTATTTCTAAATACTCCAACATTCATGAATGGTTCAACAATGGTTCTCAATGGTTGGCAGGTCTGTATAACGATGCGAATAACCTAAAACTTTAATACTCCCATCGCCAAGATACTTCATGATTACTTGTGCCTTGATGATTGCTGCACTATTTTGTTGTAGGAAGAAATCTTCACCAATAAGACTTGTTCCTTCATGAATCAATTTTTCTTTCATCATGTTTTCGTCAGCTTTCGGACATCAACTTGTATGCTTCAGGAAAACAATGCACAATGTCCTGGTTTTTTTT
>NC_071287.1:6614951-6656576 GCF_943735745.2 Anopheles bellator | reverse complement strand
GTGTGTGTGTGTGTGTGTGTGTGTATGTATGTGTATCAATATATAAATAAATATATAAGTGAAGAGGGGGAAAGCTAAAATTAGAACTTTGCCGTTTGCTGATTATTGCCAAGCACTCTATAAATATCGATAGAAAAGTTAACGAAATTTCGCTTCGACAACTCCTATTTTTGGCATCCTTTTTCACCCTGCAACCACCCCACAGCACCCCACTTTCACTCTTTCACTTTTGCTTTTTCGTTTCATTCTACTGCAATGATCATTTTTGTAGGCGTTGTATTACTTGCTACCCCCACCATATTTTCACGCACAACTTCTAACTTATGTTTGGTGTTTACTAAAACTTATTTTGCCGCATTTGCCGGGTACAGCTGAATAATGCCAATTTGGCCATCTTGAACGGCATGCTTTCGTCAGCCCCTTGTAGCAGTGGGCGTACAGTGTACGAAAAAGCAGCTACAAAACAACACAAAATAACACAGCACGATATTAGCCCAATACAGAAGAACCAATGGCGACTTACCGCTACAAAAATTGTGCATTGCGTGATGAGGTTGGACCACTCTCTGTTGTTGCAACAGCACTGCGATACTTATTCGTGTATGTTTATGTATGTATTTATGAACAATCTAAGCGTAATGTTCCGGGTCACTGTGCCGAACGGAAAGGCGTACAACATAGCCGCATAGTTGCTGTGAAACTACGCGTTTTTACCAATCAAAACTAAGAGCACATTGGCGTCGGTATACTAAGCATGATATTCTTCTAAGCACAAGCTCTAGAAAGTTGTCCCTGTGTTGAGGCCCGGAGCATAATCTAAATGTCCCGGCCAATCGGTATATGGTGTGATTGAGAGGACGGTAGAATATTTTCTCACCACTGCGGGCCAAAAAAAAAAACACGACGTACACTTATACATACGCTGTTGGATAGCACAAAGCACTTAGTTTGCCAATACCGCTGTGGACAGAGTGTAAATTCCATTCGTTCACGATTTCGTGACGATCCCTAGCACCTTTCAGGTAGGACATTCGCGTTGACTATCTTCGCCTCCCGTTTTTCGTGCGGTCGCGGGTCCCATCCATTGCAAGGTTCTTTCACTTTTCGCAAACCACTTCACAACCGCATCGTAAGGTTGCAATGGAACCGTCGGCAATGAACTCTGCCGTAGTCAGGACTCGAGCGGAAGAACCTCGACAGCGGAAATACGTAAGCTCCGAAACACACACGCAACAGACCATACGGGACACTTTTCCAGCGTTGTTTATCGTTCACTGCAACTTGTTGTGAAAAAGCAATCAAAGTGTTTTCATGACCGTACACTGATGTGTCAATGTTGCACGGAAGCACAAGGTAAAGTCAACAAGTGGTAGTGGTACGCCCAGGGGGTAGGGGGTTACGCCAGAGCCCCGCCGATCTAGCACCATTTGACAGCTAGATTTGTACACCTTGGGATCCCTTTGTCCACACTGTGTTTTAATAGTTAAAATATGACGATATTTAAGCACAATCCAGCTGTTAAAGTGTAATAAAATAATTTACTAGATGCATGAGGACGATTCAGGACTAGTTATCTTGTGTATTAGGTTTGCTGAACATTCGCAATTGGGCCTTTTTCAATATTAGTATGTATCGTTGTGACTGCACGCAAATGGTACGAACAAGCTTAACATTACAAACATAAAACGCTTCGATATTCGTTGACACCAGTTTTTGTTAATCTATTACGATTTACGATAACGATTGGTACAGATATATACCCGGCAGTGGACTACAATCAGTTCGATTGCAGCATATGTCGTTATATGTTGTGACATTTTTCGACTAAAGTAGGTCTGTGGAGGTCAGAGCACTATGTTGCGTGGGGCTGCTTCATTCGTTGAATTACTATTAACGAAGTAAACAAAAGCTTTCAGCAACATAGCAAATCGGCCATCGCCAACATCGAATTTCTTATAAAAAAATTAACCTCCGCCAAATGTCAACGCTATGCTATCTGTCCGGCCACACGATGCGCAACGAAACGTTTTTGGCATTTCAGATTAATGCCAAAAGGTTTCTGCGGGGCCACACCAAGCGCAAATCGAACCGCAAAAACGTCATTTCGTTTGCGCTTCGTGTGGCAGCAAAAATGTAATAACGAAATGTCAAACGTGTTTTTGGTCCGAGAAACCGGAAATAGAAATAAAAAATTTAATAGGAAATTTTATTTAATGACGTTCGAAGCGAAATAGGAAATAGAATTTATTTCTCAATTGATTTCTGAATATGTTTTTCCTCTTTTTGGTTTTCTTGCTGTACCAGCAAATAAGAACTTACATTATCCTCTGTTTGTAAACAAAGCGTTTGCTAACGGGAGGATAATGTAAGTTCTTATTTGCTGGTATAGCAACAAAATCGAAATCTTAGAAATCAATTTATTTCTCTTCTATGTATATTTTTTCTGCCTTACGAAGCGCAAACGAAATGACCTTTTTTGCGGTCCGATTTGCGCTTCGTCTGGCGCCCCAGTATGACTTCGTATGAACTGACTTACTTCCATCGGCCGAATTGTACCATGCAGTATGTTCTGTCATGCAAAGAACGTGCTATATATGCGTCTCTTCTAGGTACGAATGCTAAGGTTGCGTGCTGCGGTGTCACAAGCAATGCATAACAAGAAATCTATTAAACCCAAAAGTACAAAGTAACAAGTGACGGAAAATTCCTGCAACGAAGCAAACGAAGGTACACAGATCGAAAGGGAGCCTGTCGGAGCAGGGACATATTTTCATTGCTGCCTACGGTTTGGTTGACTTGCTGCATTTAGCGATCGTAAATATCCGAGAGAGAGGAGGAAAGATGGACACCGGGAAGGATACGACACTCGAGCAGCCGCCGCCAGCTAGAAGCGAGTTGCCGGCCGAGGGAGAAAGGAAAAGTGCGCAACTGGAGTTGTTACGAGTTCGGGAGGAGTTCAACCAACAGCGCGCTAGGATGAAAGAGTTGTATCTTGCCAAAGAAAGTACGTTTAGCTGTGGGATCGTGCGATTCCTGAACTAACTTTGCTTTTTCCCTAGGTGAATGCAAGCGTCTTGCGTTGGAAGTGAGTAATACACGGAAAGAGCTGGACGAGCTGAAGGCACAGATGATGATTATCGAGTATAGCCGGGAAAAAGACGCCGAAGAGCACCAGAACAAGAAGGAAAACGAAAACCGCACTCTTAAGCAGCTTGTAAACGATACACTCGATGAGTCGTCGGTTATGCGCGACTCTTTGAAGCAGCTGAGGGAGGAGAACGTGAAGCTGGCATCGGAAGTTGTACAACTGAAAGAAGAGCTGGCGTACACTAACCAAGTAATAGTTTCCGAGCTGAACCATGTTCAGTTTTCTGTTTGTGTTTCGTACGTGCTGAAGGTAACCGCTCCTATCTCGGTTTAGGTGTCACCAAGCCTTGCAAAAACCGTACAACAGGCGAAAAGAATCATACTAAAACTCGGCACAGCCGACTCCACCGGGGACAACTTAGAGGAGTCGATGCGGAAGGTAAAGAAATATGTACGTATGGTCATTGGCTTTCACTTAAAAACAATTTCATTTTTCGTCTTGGTTTGTGGGTTTCACGTGAGTTACAAAATGTGTTTTACAAGTTTGATCTAATTTCAAAATGATATTTTCTATCATAACAAGAGCGTCTGTGCCTTCACCATAATGTACGTACCAACAAGGTCGCTTCGTCTTCAGCCTGTTGTGAGCGAACTGTCAGCACTTCTTCTCTGTCACTTTATCTTTATCTCACTTTGTACCTCTCTGTCTGACGCGCTGACTGGGCGCAGCTGGCTGCTTTACTGAGTCCATTGTACCAGTATCAAACAAGTAATTTGAAGCCACTCTCTTTCGGACTGGTATTTTTGGTGTGTACGGCTCAATTGATGTACGAACATGGACCCCACAGCAACAGTGGATGTGGTAAGCGATTGTGCAATTATAAATGGTAAAACAGTTAAGTGAACATTACATTAATTTGTGGAAAACCTGTCTTTGTAACCTCAACCTCAGTAATGCGTGCGTGGTGTGTTCGAAACAGATGTAGTTACGTTATCTTTCGTGTAGCAATGTGTTGGATGAGCGGGGAGTTTCGTTTAGGTGTACAGTATTATCGACATACAAACAAAAGTGTAATTGAACCCGAAGAGATGAAGTGCGAAAAATTGAAAGAGTGAATTTTTGTTTTTACTTTTCGAGCGAACAAATCGCAAAAATATTTGAGCCATTTTGGTTTGTTGATTATTTAACCCCTTCTACCCCACTTAATTCGAAAATGTGTTGCCTATCAACGCATAAAATACACACTCGCAGTCTAAGGATGGTCTGATCCGTACATAAATCGCAATCAACCGAATATGTAAGGCATTTTTATCAACATGTTTTCACAATTTGGCTGTTTATAAGCAGCTTTGGCAGAAACCGTGACTTCATAAACTGCTTTGCGTGCCGAATCATAAACAATTGGCACACAACAATTGCCTGTAGTAGGCACTAAAACTGTAACAGGGAGCTCTTTTGCATGCAGCGAACCAATTCTCATCCATTGGAACATCCGTGGGAGTGTTTTTTACCTACATCTGTAGATATTATATTATTTTTACTGTGCATTTCCGATTGTTGCAGGCCCAGGAAGATGCAGAGGTGTTACGATCGCTGGTAGTACCGCTGGAAGAAGAGATTAAATCGTTGAAAGAAAAGCTACGCATAGCCTACGAAGAAATTGAAACATACAACAACTGCAACGGGAGAAAATTGCAGGAGTCGGCCCTGATTGGAATGCTTAACCCTAGAAGAGTAGCAGATGTTTCAAGTGTGTCGACACCTGATCCAGTAGGTAGTGATCAGGAGGGTATTCAGAAGACTTCAGTAACCACAGACCATTGCGAAAGATGCAGAACTCTCGAGGCTACATACACGCTAGATCTGAAGGGAGAACGCATGCGTGCTACTTCGTGCGAGAAAAGTCTCGAGCGACTGAAGGAGCAACTGACGAAGGAAACTGCACTACGTTCCGATCTTGAAGTGCAATGGCACAAAAAGCGTGAGGAGCACAAAATAAAAGTACAGGAATTGGTGGACCGGGCGTCTAACACTGAGGTAGCGCTCGAGAAGCTACGGTGTGATTACGCTCATCTAAAGCTAGTGCTGCGTGAAGAATTGCAAAAGGTAACAGAGGAACGAGAGCAAGTTTACTACCAACTGAACAACCTCCAGCAGGACAACGATTTTCTCGCTGGCAAGTATCTAGCGAGCTCGGAAGCGCTCAAAGACAAGGACATAAATTTTCCCCAAACAATCGAGGAGTTGCAGGAGCTTGTTTTAGCATTACATGAAAATCTGATTGTTACGAAAGCGGGCTGTGAGTTTGCTGAGCAGAAAGCGCGTAGCATGCAGGATGAGGTAACACTATTGCAGGAGCAACAGTGCTGTCGTGATCGGGATGTGAAAAAGGCCGAGTTGGAGTACGCCCGAAAACATCATCATCTGTTGGAGCAGTTGAAGTGTCAACAGCACGACTTTGAGCACCTTACCGCGATACGAGAAGATCTCGAGAGAGCCGACGTGGAGCATAAGAAGCAAAATTCTGAGCTGCGAATGCAGATTATCGAGTTGCAAGCGGCAAACGAACGTTCAGACAAGCAAAACAGTGATCTCAAGAGCAAAATTGCTGTGCTGCAGGAAGATCTGGCGAACAATGAGGCAGTGCAAAAGGACTTCGTGAAGCTATCACAGTCGCTCCAGATGCAGCTGGAGAAGATTCGATCTGCGGACACGCAGGTTCGTTGGCAGGATGAGGACGATGTTAACCAATGCCCAAATTGCAAAAAGGAGTTTACTGTCACACGCCGAAAGCAGCACTGTCGACACTGTGGGAGTATCTACTGCCAGCCATGCTTAACTAAGTCGGTTCCTTCCGGACCGAACCGGAAGGCAGCACGCGTGTGCGATGTTTGTCATACACTGCTGGTACAAGATACGGCCCCATACTTTAGCCGTGAGCCACCACAATCACCCTAGCATGTAAATTATAGCCTTTTTTTGTTGAATTTTAGAAGTATAGGAATAAAAAACTGAACAAACTAATTCTAATCATCCCTAAGGCAGTCATGAGTATCAGTACGTACATGTTCCTTTCCGTAAAATACGAATGGCGAGACACGTCAATTCCTTATCATGGACGAATATCTAGCAAATATAGCATATTTGGTTGCTCATACTGAACAGATAGAACGTTGATGCAAAGCTAAAAGTAGAGGAACTAAACTTAAAGAAATAGGAAGTAGATTGGTTAAATCAGAACGTCTACATCCTGGTGGAATGCATCCTTCCGATAATGTTGCATCTAAAAGTGTCAAAAATAAATGTTCAACATTCCTATAAATGTAGCACGCAAATATTATTTGGTTATACGAGCAATGTTGCTCTCGTTCTTTCTCAACAGACTTCGTGAAAATGTCTTTCGGATCTTTTCGATCATATTGAAAAGCTTTTGTGGCTACTAGAACCACCGAGCCGTCCTAACCCAGTGCCTACGGCTCGCTGTTGCAGTGGGTTTTCCATTATTCCTCCATGAACACGCTGCCAAACATCAATCCTACCCTTAATTCCTAATTTGAATTATGCTCCATTTCGAGATAAGGTGTTTTGAAATAGACGTACTGCATTGATCATTTTTTTTTCTCTTTTGCATTATAGAGACTTTGAGCCATAGTGGCCTAACATTCGTCTCTTACAGCATTGATCATGTTTTATGATCAATGCCGAAAAAAATTGGTTTAAAATTAACTATTCATGAACAGTCATAGCTAAGTTTTTTGAAAGGCAACGCAGAATAGGCAAGATTGTTTTTCCAAGCCGAATCTCGCGAACACCGCAGAATATACGAATGGGAATCTACGGACAAAACACAACGTTTTCCGTACTAATACATATAAAAACACAGCCAAGTCTTGAACAGAAATTTTCGTTTTTATTAAATACTGAACAGGTTGTTATGAGAAATGTGTGAATATAAATACTAGGTTGTATACTAAGTTTTGACGTTCGATACCAAAGGGCGCAGTTACGAGCCTATTTTTTTGTTATATTGGTACACTCATCAAAAGAACGTATGTGAAGTTTGATTTTAATCGGTCTCTTAATATTTTTTAGAAGCCATTTAATATCGACGTGTCACAAGACCTTTTTCCAGCTGTTATGACGTCATCATTTGATGGAAAACGCTTTTCACGCATGATGTTTTTTGAGGTTGAAAATTTAGATGGAAGTCGTCTGGGGCCAAATCTGATGAATACGGTGGATATTCTAATAATTCGAACTCTAATTCAAGGATCTTGTGACAGGGTGAATTGCCCTGATGAGAGAGAATGTTTTTCTTCTTCAAAACGGGTCTTTTTTCACAAATTTGCACTTTTAGTAGGCCTTAACGGTTACTAGAATAATCGAAATTTATTGTTTTATCAGTTTGCAAGTAATCCGGTAACAAAATTCCATTCGCATTCCACAAACCTGATCGTCCATGGATCGTCTTAAAGGCTACTACGACCACATTTAAACTCAGAAACCTCCCTTTTAACCCCCAAATTAAAAGTGAAGAGTCCTTATACACATTCAGTATTCATTTATAAATCTCTTTTGCTTTTGAACCTTCCAAAAATAAAAATAAAGTCACTGCACGATACTTGATTTTTCTCGTTGTAAAAAATACTGTGACATGCTGATGCTAAATGACTTGAATTCAATGCTAAATGAACTTCACATAAGTTCATTTGAAGAGTGTAACAATATAAAAAAAAAATTAGGCTCATAGCTGCGCCCTTCGGTATCGAACGTCAAAACTTAGTATACAACCTAGTATGTGTTGATCATTTGTTGTCAGTAGGGATCGTTATAAAGGATTTCACCAGGTTTTAGGAGCTTGTGATAATGCTAATTATATAGCAAAAACCAAACTACTGAGGGAAGAAAATTGCACGTAGCACGATACGAATAAACGATAATAACATAAGGATCTGAAGGCCAAAGAACGGTGAACCATATAGGAGAACACCGAGTACTATCGCGAGCAAGACGTAGGCGATGTTCCTGTATGAAGCGAGGAAGCGAAAGCTTATGCGAGGACCGAGATAAATCTGTTGCTTCTCCCTTTGTCGCTTAGCATTACGGACGTAGGTGTAAAAGGTTACAGGTGGTTCCAAAAGCTGCCGAACAAGAGCGCACCAAACAGTTTCACTCAGCCAGATCACATAGAGCTTGCTTTCAAGCATTATGTTCAACTTCTCGCTGAGTCGATGAAAAGTTCGCACAAGTGTTGCATTTTCAGCGCTCGTTACAGGAATTAGATCGGGATTCCCAAAAAACCCTGGTATCCAGAATCCGTTGCGCGCAGTACGGGGTTTATTTTTGGAATCGTTAAGTAGCCCCTGCCTTGCTGGAGCATTGAGCTTTTCGGTGAGAACATTGTATATAAACTCCAACCGTGAATGCAATAAGAGCATCTCTTGTTGATCGAATGTATATAATTGCAAAAGCTTGTATACGAAGTGGAGCAACTGATTGCTCCATGAGTCGTAATGGTTTCCGAATGTGAGCATATGCCTAAGGAATTTTATTCGGCTGCCCAGCTGATCCATTAACAATTCCATTTCTTGACTCGAATCTGAAAACATCGAGTAGTAATGCGTCCCGTACAAGGTTGTATAGTTTTCCAATTGACTCTTTTCACTCTCAATTTTGTCATAACTTCGAATGATTTTGGCCAAGTCGTACTGGTTAAATACGGTGCACACGCGATGCAATGGTCGCCAAAAGCTCGGATGGGCAGGGTCGTACTTTGAGAACCGTAACAAAAGATGAACGAGAGGTTGTGTGTAAGCACTGATATTGTCGGCAATAAACATTGTTTGGAATTGCGTAAGTTGCTTTGAATCACGATAGGTTCCATAGCGCCATGGTTGAATGTAACTCAGCCACACCTCGAGAAGTTCCTTCAAAGATTCATCAGGTGGCCAATGGCATATTAGTTGCCAAAGGAATGGCTCGATACGTTCTTTAAGTTGCCGCTGTGCTTCACTGCGCAACTGTCTGATTGGCGGATAATCTAAATCAGTATTGATGCTACTGAATTTGTGTATCTGCTTCACAAGGGCACGTATGTTGGTGAGCAATTCTATGCTCAGTGTACAGCTCAGCGGGTCAGGATGGCACAGCACTGGGTTCACATCTAGTCGAAGCCACATGTCAAGTAAAATGAACATCACGCTCCGAGAACGCCAATGGCCGTATTGGTAGATCTCGGCAGTTCCAGGTGTTCGTTGAGAAGACGTGTCGTGTGCCCCATTCCCAGGTAATAAAAACATCGTTGGATAGATACTGCAAGAAAATCAGCCAAAGAATGACAATTAACGTATCGGTGCGGACGTTGCTGCTTAAAATTTGGAGTTAACCCACAGTGAGCACAGCTCTTTAATCGGCATCGTCATTTGTGGAAACACATCGGAAAAAGGTTTATTCGGAAGAAAGTTGCACATGTAATCGGCGGCCAGCACATTATAAATCGTTTGTGGTCGTTTCTGATTGTTCGAGTTCCATCTAGGATCAAGAATCGCTTGAGGAATCGTACCGTAGTGTGCAAAATGAAAAAAGAAATAATCGAATGGGTCTGGAAAAAGAAGAAAAACAAACGTGAATTTTTCATACATCAAAAGAGCAGTAAACAATTAGTCGAAAACAGTCGCCTGGTCATTATAAGTACGGCACAGTCACTAGAAAACTTACTAAGGAAAAGAGCGTCTTTCGTGTGGCTGTGCTTATCGAATGACAACACCTCGCGGTAGAAGGCAGGACATTCTTCCGATCGCACCATATCCTGCATTGCATAAGGCAATAAGGATACCGGCAGCTCATAACGATAATTCCGCAGGTGATAGCATAACCGAAACATTGGACCATCGAAAACGTCGAAAAAGTGGCGTAGGGTTATGAATTCGTCATTTTGTTTTTCAGTTATCCTGCGAAGATTCCAGCCGCGGTTGTTCTCCGTGTCAAAGATGGACTCGACTAACGGTGCGAATATGTCGTGCAGATCTCCAACGCTACAAAAATATTTGAAAGAGAATAGTTGCAATCCTTAAACCATGAAACATTAACGCCACTGTCGAATAGTGTTGAAAATATTTACGTCGCGGTGTCGATTAGATCCTTCACATAAAAACATAAATTCTCCAGCGATTCTTCTCCAGTGTTCTGGAATTGTTTTAACTACACAAACGCAAGTAGATAAAGCATGTGAGGTTCAATATTACAGTAATCAATTCAACCAAGGATAATAATAGAGGTACTTACAAATTGTCTGGTCGCGTTTGATCGTAGATGAAAGGGCAATCCGTGAAAATAGACTTCGATTATTCCTTGCCAATTATGATTAACCTGTTTGTTTTCAGTTGGATAGCTTTCGCCATGTTGAAGCATTTTCAATACATAAAAACAGCAACAGCTTTATCGAAGCACAATCCCGTATCAATTGAACTAACAATAGTTATCACGAACCGCGCACAACACGGTAATGATGAATAAAATGCTTACAGAGGTCGAGGCCTACTTATCCGGCTACAACTGCAGAGCGGTCTTTGCCTGCTTCAGGGAACCTTTAAGGTCGAGGCCAATATCCGAAAAAATCGAATTATATCAAGCCAGAGAGCACTACCTTGTTATTGGGCTTCATTCAGTTACACACTTTTCACGATGCAAATATTTTTTTTCTCCATCGCCAACATAACATACATGTTTACGGCTGACAGCCACCGCCATAGCCAACTCCATATAAAATATGTAGGTCCGCAAAAGGCAGCGCGTTTACGCAAACCGTGTTTTTACGTTGGTGATGGCGGAAGCATTTATTTACATCGGCAATAGTATTTAAAAAATGCAGCAACCCCAAAAATCTGCTCTGTCTCTGGTATTGCTCTGTCTTTTTATAATACAGTTATTATATTATAAATGATCAAAACTTTTAGGAACGATGTTATAGAAGGCTTACTCTGTACGAGGCAATAGCAAAACCAAACCTAAACCAAATACAACCCTGGGCCTTGTCAGCAACATATTCTCCCGTTACAACATAACATTTATAAAAAAAACAACATAGATATATAGTCGAATCCGTTGATTTAATTGCAATCGCTCACTGCTTGCAAGTTATTAGGGGATGTAAACAAACCCTTTCGACCCATCAATATAATGCATGGCAAGACCTAATAGAGAACTATCGTGGTGTGCAGTATATGTACATGTGACACAAAGAGTTTTTCGGTGAGAACAGTGTTGATGGCTCCGTTGTTATTCTTATCTTCAAGAAAAACAACAAAGAAATAAATGTTATTCACCCAATGCTGATGAGTGTCAGTTTTTGTTTTCCTTTGCGCTGTACTGTTGTAGCAAAAGTTATCTGTGCGTGTTTAGCATCAACAAATTAAACGGAGATCCAAAGAGTTCGATCGTGAAGTTTGAACGACTCGCTCTTTCGTGTAAACAATTGTGATCGAAGTAAAAGTAACCATTGAAAAATATTTCACGACTCCTCGTACCACCCTCGACTCGTAACAAGAATAGGTCTTGTACGGTACGGTACGTGCAAATTGAGCAGTATAATTTATCAGAAAAGCAATGGAGAACAAGGACCAGCAAGTACCTCGGCCGGATGGATCGTTGCCGGATGACATCGAGCAAAACTTCTTAACACAGTTCAGCTGTACGTACAGTGTTGTTGGTCAAATGTATTTTGATCGTTGCCCATAAGTAATGTAGTTTCGTTTTTCATACCTTCCAGCAATGATAACCACGGACAAAGAGGAGCTGATCAAACAATTTCAAAGCATAGGAGAAAACCTGAACCATTCAACTGCGACATTTTTCTTAGATATGACAAATTGGTAAGAATGCTTGTGTGACAAACTATTCCGAAATGTGAGCTTGTAGAACAATGTAGTGTTTCTAGCGTAGAAGATTAACAAATATTCTTCACGAATGGAGCTAATCATATGTTTCGCATAATGTTTCAGGAATCTGCAGGAAGCAGTAGGCTGTTACTTTGACTACATGGCACAATCGCGATTTCCTTCTATGAAGTTTCTAAGTGATATAAGTGTCGGAAAGGGCGAAAAAGTTACTCCCAGCACAACGTAGATATTTTCTTTAAAACTATTCTGTTAAAGATCTGCACTCGTTTGTTTATTGTTCTGTAATTTCTCGTAGGTTCCAATTATCATTTATGATACAGAATAATGGTGAAACTACGTGGCCTAGTGGTACGTACATGGCGTTAAAGCAGGATCCACACTTCCTACAATCTTACGCCGCATCATTGCGGGAAACGAATCAAAAATTCTACGTGCATACATTGCCACCCATGGATACAGTGTCTGTTACGGTGCAATTGGTTAGTCCAGCGGAAGAAGGTGCATTTCAAACCACATGGGCAATTTACACTCCCAACGGCACCGAGTTTGGAGGTGAATTACAGTAGCGCATAGTTTTCAACGAATCAAGTAACCCGAATTTCGATAGAATAACAGATTAGCTTGCGTTCTGCATAATCAGTGCAATTCTACACTTGCCATAATCCATTTTTAGCCATATTTTTGTCTATATTCCATATTATTGTGCTTTGTTGCTAACAGTATTCTGTTTTTATTCCAGAAACCATCACAGCGAGCATAGAAGTTTGCAAAAATGGAACAATGGCAATTACTCAGGTAATTTTTCATCTTCATAAAACTTCCTACACTGAATCGCTTGTTCTACCTGTTCCTTAAAGATCGAAGGTTTATAGCGTATTTGTTAATGACAAATTCTAGAAGATAAATTGGTCCAAAACATTAATCATAAAACAATTCGAAACTGTCTTTGTAAGAGCGAAGAAATTAGAAAGCACCCACCGTCACAAATCACCGATGATTTTTAAATAATGTATTGCACAATTGCAAACCATATACACATAATTATATTTTCCATTTGATTTCTTGTTTTTCAGGCAAACGGTAGTGCGATCGACGATACGGAAATGTGGGGGTAGCTCTACAATTTATAAATTTGTTATGCATAACAAAGATGCATACTTATCACGGCAAAGCGAATTTATGCTTATGATTCTTATGTTTGGTTAATTGCGTTTGTGAATAAATATCAAGTTTTTGAACAATAAAAAAATGCCCTTCTGCGAGATTTTGGTTAAGGATGTACATAAAAGTTGAATCCTGTTTATTCAATGTTTTTTAACATATATACATTTTACTGCAAATGTTAGTAGTCCTGGAACTGAGAATATTGCAAATAAAATTCTAACTCAATAAAAATATGTCCAGCTTTTCTGTCTGAAGTTTTGAAAAATCATACCATGAAACCATTACTAGACGTTTGAACAAGTTATTTAAAACAACAAGGAATAAACGTTATCCACACAATGCCGATGAGTGTGATTTTTTGTTTTGCTTTTACGCGATTTACTGTTGTAGTAAAAGTTGTCTCTGTGTAATTAAGTAACGTAACGTAACAGTAACACTGAGATCCAGGCGGTCGGTCTTAAAGTTTGACCGACGCGCTCTTTCGTGCAAACAATCGAAGTAACCATTGAAAAATAGGTTCGACTCTTCGTACTATCCTCGACTCATAACCAGAACGGGTCTTGTACGGTATAGTACGTGCAAATCGAAGAGTATAATTTTTCAGACATAACATCATCGAGCAAACATATAACATCGAGCAAAACTTCTTAACACTCAGCTGTACGTATAGTGTAATTGGTCAAATGTATTTTGATCGTAGTTTCGTCAAATGTATAAGTAACGTAGTTTCAGCCTTTTGAAAACAGTTTTTTTCTTTTGTCATACCTTTTAGCATTGATAATCACGGACAAAGAGGAGCTGATCAAACAACTTCAAAGCATAGGAGAAAATCTGAACCATTCAACTGCGACATTTTTCTTAGATATGGCAAATCGGTAAGAATGATTGTATGAGAAATGTGAAGTTAACAATGTAGTGTTTCTAGCGAAGAAGAATAACAAATATTCCTCACGAATGGAGCTAATAATATGTTTTGCATAATGTTACAGGAATCTGCAGGAAGCAGCAGGCCGTTACTTTAACTTCATGGCACAATTGCCACTTCCTTCTATGATGTTTCTAAGTGATATAACTGTCGGAAAGGGAGAAAAAATTACTCCCACCACAACGTAGATATTTTCTTTGAAATTATTCTGTTAAAGATCTGCACTCGTTTGTTTATTGTTCTGTAATTTCTCGTAGGTTCCAATTATCATTTATGATACAGAATAATGGTGAAACTACTTGGCTCAGTGGTACGTACATGACGTTAAAGCAGGATTTACACTTCCTACAATCGTACGGCACAGCGCCAGGGTGGGAAGCGAATCAAAAGTTCTACGTGCATACATTGCCACCCATGGATACAGTGTCTGTTACGGTGCAACTGGTTAGTCCAGCGGAAGAAGGTCCATTTCAAACCACATGGGCAATTTACACTCCCTTCGGCGTCGAGTTTGGAGGTGAATAGCGCATAGTTTTCAACAAATCAAGTAACCCGAATTTCGCTAGAGTAACAGATTAGCTTGCGTTCTGCACAATAAGTGCAATTCTACACTTGCCATACAATCACCTTTTACCCATATTTTTGTCTACATTCCATATTATTGTGCATTGTTGCTAAAGGCATTCTGTTTTTATTTCAGAAACCATCACAGTGACCATAGAAGTTTGCAAAAATGGAACAATGGCCATTACTCAGGTAATTTTTCACCTTCATAAAACTTCCTACACTGAATCGCTTGTTCTATCTGTTCCTTAAGGATCGAAGTTTATAGCGTATTTGTTAATGACAAATTCTAGAAGATAAGTTGATTCCAAAACATTAATCATAAAACAATTCGAAACTGTCTTTGCGAGAGCGAAGAAATTAGAAAGCACCCATCGTCACAAATCTCCGATAATTATCAACTAATGTATTGCACAATTGCAAACCATATCCACGTATTTATATTTTCCATTTGATTTCTTGTTTTTCAGGCAAACGGTACTGTGATGGACGATTTGGAAAGGTGGGACTAGCTCTACGGCTTGTAAATTTGTTATGCTTAACAAAGAGGCATACGTATCAATGCAAAGCGAATCTATGCTTATGATTCTTATGTTTGGTTCATTGCGTTTGTGAATAAATACGGAGCTTTTAACAATAAAAAAATGCCCTACTCCTAGATTTCTGTTCAGGATGTACATAGAAGCCAACGTTTACCCGTAATTGTTTACTCAATGTTCTTATTAACACTACACAATGTACTGCAAATACTGGTAGTTCTGGAGCCGGAGATTGTTACAAATAAAATTCTAATTCAATAAAAATATGTTCAGATTGTTTGTCCGAAGTTTTGTAAAATTGTATCATGAAATCATTACTGGACCATTCAAAAAACTAATTTGAACTTCGCCAGCTTAGTGAAGTAAAGTCAGCTGCCTTGCACCGTCGCGATAGCAAAGAAAATCCGTGCGAAAAGGACAAACAACACAACTCTAACCTCACAACGGTGTGTCGGTGGAAGCGGCATCATTTAGCAGAGTTTCATATGTTTTATGTTAAATGCTAATAGTTAAGCTGGTCGCTGCGGTTTTGTTGAGATTAGCAGATGTTTATTGCGTCAATCGAAAGGAGATGTTTATATGGTTAATTAATATTTGACGATCAGGGAAATCATGACTAAGTAGGTTCCGGACTTTATATAGGCAAGGTGCAGGGACGCTAGCAGGCAGTTGACTTTTTTCTTCAGCGGGCAAATTGGTCTTGGCCGAAGGGTTGTTTTCGATGGAGCGTTTACCATTAGAATAGTTATTGTGAGACAGGCACAGGCACACGAACCTTTTCATATTTTCTAAGAATGTTGAATGTATCTCCGGACTTTGCTACAACTACAACTACGCAGGGATGTGATTTCTGATGTAAGTTATATTTTCTCCGTGCGTACATCCAGAAACGGGTGCAATATGGGTGAAAGTGCGCAGAAGGCTGTTGCTGTTGAAAAATATTAAGCATGCCTCTTCTTTCATTTCGCGTTCGCAAAACTTCGCTCGCATAAGATTAATTTTTCTTCTCTGGTTCCTGTACCTTGGAGTCCTTTTGTCTAACGCTGGTTTCTGTGCAAACGTGCTTCCGGCATGCGGGTTATGACGTAGTTCCTACATAGTTAGCTGTGAGGATGCTGTTGTTAGGGCAATAATTTGTATTAAGATCGTTCTAGGGAAAAGAAGAATGTTGCAGAATGGTTTGTTACATTTTCGACGCATTTTGTTTCGCTGAGCGAGCTGCGTGCTTAAATTGTTCAATTGTTAAACGCATGTCGTCGCATGGCCGCACTGTGGGAACAGTTACAAGAAGCAGTTAAGCCACATTGCGTTCGTAAGCTTGAACTCTTAAACGCAACCAGTCTAAAAAAATAAATTCCAGCTCAAATTTGCTAGGATTCTGGAAGATAGAAAGATTTTAATGTTCTCGGGTTCTGTATTGTGAGAGGCAATCGAGTGCGTTCAATGCTGCCATATTTCATTGGTATCTCACACACTCACTCACTCAAACATTATTTTCTCGGATGCCGAGAGCGAAACGGCTGCTGCGAGAGAGTGAGTACTTCGGGCGCGAGAAAGTTCGCTCGCGGTGAGTGTGCGAGCGAGCATAAAAGCTTGCCGCGCGGTAGTGCGTGAGTGGGCAAGATATATGACAATGTTGCTAGAGCCGCGCATGGTGCCACATAACTCTCAATTTACGCACTCTCATCTCTCCTCTAACCCTCTCGAAGCCAGCCATGTTGAAGATAATTTTTAGAAGAGTTGACAGAGGTAATCTACCGCTTCTCGCGAGCAGTCCTGAATTCAGTGCGGTGGGCAAGCGCCAGATCTTTCACGGAAAAGTGTGCGGGCAACGGCAAAATGCGTGTCCGTTAACCACCAAAGTAACATGGCCGTCTTTCAGTTTCAAGAATCCGCCATACTAAATGCGCTCGGTGACGGATTGTTAGTGGAAACGAGCGCTTCGTTCTGCCAGCAGCCAGGCCTGAAAAACGGATGCTGCTTGGTTAAGCGTCTCAATCGTGCATGAAAATCGTGTGTGCGTGTGTGCGGTGCGTATATTGCTGGGAAAATCCATTGTGAAAAATACCAGGTACGCTACCCGGTTCGACGAATCCTTTGCGAAAAGATTTCGTTCGAGCGAGACGCTGCGTTTGGTGAAAAAGTATGCATTTTCGTGATAGCACAGCCTGCTGCAATTTCTGTCCCGTGCAAATGGTGTGGTTAACTTGTAGAATCTGTGCGATGAGAAAAATGGCGCGTCGAAAGTAGTTTTCGCATTTAATACGAATTTAAACGGTGGTGGCGGCGTTTCAGGACCCCGGTGTTCGGCTATTCCGCCGTAGTAGGTAAGTTTGCGCTGCTCAATTCTCTATCGCGTTGAAAATAGAGTGTCTTTTCCTATGCTTCCAAAATGTTCCGCCATTTTGCGCCACAATGCGTGCTGAAATTCATCTCGCGTCTGCAAAGATGGCAAACCGATGGCGGCAAAAAAAAAACGAATATAACCTAACCGAGTGAAGATCTTTGTAGAATATTTTTTGAAGATGTGGGCCAACATTTTATCAGTTTCCAATTGGTGACGGGGGAAAATCGATAAAATATTGCCCCGTACACCAGATGGAATTAGGAAAGTACTCGGTTGGCAAGTCCTTGCAGGTTATGCGCGAGAGTTCGTCAAAAAGAGAGAAGAGTAAAACAGGAGAGCCGCAGATTCATGCACTTATGGCAAACCTGGCTCGAAAAATTAAATCATTTCTCAAATTGATCTGAAGCCGTTGCTGTATTACTATATATTTCGGATTGAATTTCTGGAAGTGCACCACAGATTGGCCATTCGGTTACTCTGTATCGGTTGTCGGTGTTGGAAGGGTGCAAAAGTATGCTCTCGTGAGGACGCGGGCCGGTTAGAGAGGGTTAGCTGTTTCCGATTCCAGAGCAGAAAACATGAACAAACCTGTCTGCTCTTGCGTCGTATGTTACGACTTCGTTTGACTCTGTTCGGTGCTTCTTCTCACACAGACATCTCATCTTATTCTATTTGAGGTTCTCCTCACTTTTGAATCCGCATCTCCTTCCTCTCAGGAATTGGGCTGGCGCAGGTATAGAAATGCTAAGGGCATTCTTTCATCTCCTTTTTGGAACACACACACACATACACATACACAGCACTTCTAAGCACTCGAACGCACCCGCTTTGAAAGAGGTTAGAATTTTCGGCTTTTTCGGTGCGTGGTTTTCAGTGCGTGGTTTTCGGTTAGCGTTTCTTTTTCCTTCGATTATTTTTTTATTTCAGACATTTTCTGCCCGCGCTGTGCGTTTTACGCGTCGAAATCTACTGCACGGAGAATGTGTGAAAGCGATGCTGATGCTTTTATTTTCCATGGGTCTCAAATTTAAACACATTTATACATATGCGCATGTCGTTGGTGGTTTTGTGACATTTGAATTTTGATGAAAAGTATCAATTGAAATTGAAGGTCCAGGATAAGGCCATTATGAAACGGAACAATATATTCGACTGCGAAAATCTAGCGAAATCTTCTGCAACGTTAGAATCTTTTTTCATCGTCGGTATTATGGCTGTGTGCAATATTGTTGCAACTTCAACTGCCATGTATTTCTACCGAAATGCCCACTTTTGATCTAATGCAAATTCTCGTTTCTGTTATTTTTAGATCGACCCACAAATGTATAATAAAATCAAAAATTGAATGTTCGCCATTACGAAATGATTTGCCACAAACAAAATGTAACCATTTGGATGGCTTCCGCGCACGTGAAGCTTGCGATTCGTCCCCGTGGTGCAACGCAATCGTGTGGCTTTGGTTACCGAACCCGAGGTACAGCAAATACTCAGAGGCTACTAGAAGCAGCATATAAATATGGCCCACTCGACTAATAAGATATCTTCTAAGATAAAAAATTACTAGCATCCGGCGCATAAAAGTAAAAGCCGAAATTGTCATAATATTGTGCCAGTACAAGGAGACTGATTGTGCGTAAAACGTTGAAGTCCTGCCAACAGCAGCTTCTCATAATGGATGTACTGTGCTTAGTATCATAATTAATGATCATTATTTCATCTATAAGAACCAACTGAGAGTCCGCATGATAATTAATGGTACGTCGGATGCATTATTAATGTAGTTTATGAGAATCGAGTACTATCTCGATCCGAACCGGCGTCGAGCTAGATTGAAGGCCCGGGCGTCCTCCTTCACCAGTATTTAAAGATGACGATGAAATCGATGAAGTATAACGACTGTGACACAATAATGGATGGGTACAGTCAGGCGCCTCCACCGTTGCCAAGGAGAGTACCACCGGCCCGGAATATTTATGCGGAACCGTTTGCGGCGGAAACGAATACGAACAGGTAAGATTGTGGATACGGATAATATACCACACACTGTTATGTAATTTAAACCTTGAAGAAGCTAACTCCCGAACAACAAAACGTTAATGACCGTAAGAACGACCCAAGGCTCGTGTGTTGAAATATTGAAATTTTACTGTTGCTTCGAAGGTAAACCACATTCTATGATGTGGTTTGCGAATGGGTGTTTTGTTGACGATCGTCGTTGATTTTCAATTCTGCTTTCAACACTCCCAACGAAACCAAGCATGCTTTGCCCCCCGAACCCCCCCTTGGTTTGATACGTATCCATCTTTTTCACTGTGGAACTATGGCGAGATATGGTTTTATTAATCGTGTCCTATTTGCTAGACTACAATCATCACAACAGCAACAGCATCAATCGCAGCAACAATCGCATCCACAATTGACGCAATCTATGACAAATACTCACATCAGTACCGGATCCCGCCTTGGAGGATCTTCATCTTTGGTAATGCCTGTCTTTCCCCTCCGAACGGCGGGAACTGTGCACGCGCCACACTATTCACCTTACTCACCTTCAAGGTAATTTTCCTGCAGTGGCAGATCATCGGAGTGATTGACTCTGGACTGTTGGGCTGTCGCTTTACTGTCGTGTTGATTTTGCTTATAATTTTTGCTCATCTTACGAATGTACTTCCTGTTAAATATTCATTCAACGCAGGATGACCGTTTCCTTCTTACGCTCTATTAATTATGATCTTGCTTTTTATGTTCCGCTTATCATAATTCATGCTTGTAGAATGATTGTACCTTTCTGTAACTCTAGCATTTTTCTTATTTGCTTTCACTTTCCTTTTGTGTTTAAAAACTAAAATGGGTCCGAAAAAACACCACACGTCGATCAAATACATCGATCATCAAATACATTTCATCGATCAAATACGTCGAACACATGCCACGGTGTATCGAGTTTAAATAAAAAAAAACGTTAACTGTCGATAGCAGGTGTGTATTGCAAACAGTCGCAGTAGAATTTACAAGGGAGACGGAATTCGGCAGAATCGCGAGAAAAACAACGTTACTAAAATACAGCGATTAATAGTGTACGAACAGTTGCGGAATAATGTACACATTTACTTGATTTGCCTTGTTTGATATTATTTGAATGTTAACTGTCAAACGCTTTTTTAGCGATTGTTTTTTGATTCGTTTTAATTGTTTTTTCGTACTTCATCAGTGAACAGGGTGGTAACTCCAGCGAACGTTCTTTTCATTACGCACGTTCAACTACGGGCGGAGTATAGAATTTACGAAGAAGTGTTTGATATCAATTCATATTCTTGCTCCACCATTGGGCCCCCTTATTTTCCCAAACGTTTCCATAAATTTCGTTCGTACTTGTCTTTTTTTAACCTAATAGTCATCTACCGAGCTAGATTGTAACTCATTAGTTTATTGGTGCATAGCTACTTGCAAAATTATGCTTAGTGCAATGTGATTTGTTAGGTTTGAATGTAGTGTGTTAATAATTTTTTATTTTTTATTTTCCTGTAGGTTTCGGATCGACAAAAGCTGTCAGCATCGTTGTTCTTGGAAATGTTTTAGCATTGCCTTAATCTTAGTCACAATTGTTTTATCAGGGATGTTAACATACTTCGCAGGTAACGTATCACTGGTGTTGCCAAGCGGCCTCAGTCTTTTTAACGTTTGCTTTAACTTTCACCTGCTTGCAGCAACGAGTTCCATGAAATCGAATCTCGATTCGGCCAACTGCATACTGGTTCAGGACGTGAAAACGGGCGCTCCCGTCGACCAGTCGGGGACATCGATAGACTCCACCAACTACGGTCTGCTGTCCGGGGTATCGACTCAAAATCCGACGGAAGAATCGCCGCTCACTAGTACACTGGACCATAACAGTTTCTCCACGAACGGTGGCCTCGGTGGCGGTGGCACTGCCTCGATTGCGCTCTCGTCCTTCAAGGATATACTGCAGCAGCAGCAACAAACGACACAAATTTTCACATCCGTCGCGCAACAGAAGTGGCCCTCGATCATCGAACTGCGAGGGTTCAACGAGGTGCACTCGTCGACGATTGCACCGTTTCAGTTCTGGAACGTCGAGTTCCGCAACAAACATCCGGCGTTTGTCCAGTTTAACTTTACGCTTCCTTGGGGTGCCAACTTTGCCATCTACGGCCGCCGCAACGTCGGTCCGACCGTAACGCAGTACGATTTTGTTGAGTTTATTCGTGGCGGCCGAATCGACCACAAGCTGCGGCGAAAGCGCAGTTCACCGCACGATTTCTTTCCCGCCGGCATGCTGGTGGATGACGGCTACGGCATGGATGACGAGAACTCGTCCACCTTCGAGACGATCCGGCGCAATCGATTTGTCTTCGACGACCTGCAGCTCGATGAAGTGGAGCGGCACATAATATCCAAACGATCGACTGACGGTGGTGCGGCCGGTGGAGCGGCTCCGTCCTCGTTGCGCAAAATTGACATGGAAGCGATGACGGTGAACGTCACCATCTTGCAGTACCTCGACATTGGCCGCTGGTATTTGTCCGTCTACAACGACGAGGTCCTTCCGCACACCGTCTCGCTGGTGGTGGGAGAGGCGGAAGGCATACATACGGCGTGCCCGAGTGACTGTTCGGGGCGCGGGTCGTGCTATTTGGGCAAGTGTGACTGCATCGATGGCTACCAAGGGAACGATTGCTCCATCAGTAAGTAGCAGAGCTATGGTTGGTGTGCGATTTTTTTGAGCAAATTTGTAATGCATTCAATCCTATCCTCGTCAGGTGTTTGTCCGGTTTTATGCTCGGCCCACGGGCACTACGGTGGTGGCGTTTGCCACTGCGAGGACGGCTGGAAGGGCTCGGAGTGCGATATTCCTGTGTCGGAGTGTGAAATGCCAACCTGTTCGAATCATGGCCGGTGCATCGAAGGCGACTGCCACTGTGAACGCGGCTGGAAGGGACTTTTCTGCGAGCAACGTACGTTTACGCGGCAACGTGATCTCGGGGTTTATAGGCATCAATAATGATTTTTGGATTTTCCCAAAATTGCAGAAGATTGTATCGATCCGTCCTGCTCGGGGCACGGTGCCTGCGTGTCCGGACAGTGCTTCTGTAAGGCCGGCTGGCAGGGTGATGACTGTAGCATAGTGGACCAGCAAGTTTACCAGTGTCTTCCAGGATGTTCGGACCATGGCACGTACGATTTGGATACTGGTTCGTGTATCTGTGATCGCCACTGGACGGGAATAGACTGTTCGCAAGGTATGGTGCTGACGGGGCACGAATGCCGGAAGCGCTAACTGACTGACCGACCTAACCTGACTAATTTTTGAATGCTCGCGTTTTTTTTCACAGCGGTTTGCAGTCTCGATTGTGGTACCAACGGAATATGCGAGAACGGGCGATGTCGGTGCGACGACGGGTGGACGGGAAGCTTATGCGATCAATTGATGTGCGATCCGCGCTGCGCCGAGCACGGTCAATGCAAGAACGGAACGTGCGTTTGCTCACAGGGATGGAACGGACGACATTGCACACTGCGTGGGTGTTGTGCCTTGGCACACTAGTCATACGAACTTTGTTGCTCGTTGCTGGTTAAGCTTGAAACGCGCATGCTTACATTACGTTCTGTTGCCCCTCTTTTCCCTAGCTGGCTGCGTTAATGGATGTTCGAGACATGGCCAGTGCGCCCTGGAGGATGGCGAGTACCAGTGTATCTGCATCGAAGGCTGGGCCGGTAGCGATTGCTCGATGGCGCTGGAAATGAGTTGCAAAGATAACATTGACAACGACAACGGTAAACCAGTAGTAATCTAATGCCCCAGAGAAACTGTATTCGAATTTTCGTGTATCGCGCGTACTGATTGTCACTGTCCTTCGTAATGATACATAATTTCTAAGCCTCACAAGAGCGTAGTGAACAGTGTGAATATCTCCGTCGGGTCCGCAGTATATTGCATACGTCCTCTTTATCCCTTCCAGACGGCATGACCGACTGCTCGGATAGTGAGTGCTGCGTGCATTCGAGCTGCGCCGAGCACATCATGTGTCTCGCTTCGAACGATCCCGTTGAAGTTCTGCTCCGTAAGCAGCCACCATCGGTAACGGCCTCGTTCTATCAGCGCGTCAAGTTTCTTATCGAGGAAAACTCCGTGCAGTCGTACGCGCATATGGATGAGTACAGTGAAAGGTGAGTGTTACAGTCTTATTTCTTTCACGCTAACACTTCTAGTAATTAGTTTGAAAATCAGAAAGACACCCTGGGATGGCAAAACGGTCAACCGAAAACCGGATGACACACGGCTTAGGGAGTTTGTATCGCTAACACTTTCGCTAACGGAATGTGATCGGTAATTTCCGTTCACCGATGTTTGACTTATCGGACGGACGGACCGTCAACCGTCTTCACTGCAACGTTACCTACGGAGTACACGTTTGCTCTGTCCATGTCCATTGATACACCACGCTCGAGTGTCTTGAGGCGCTCCGTATCGCGTTTCGATTTCAATTGCAAGGGGTAAAGAGTCACATCGTCGGTCGAGACATGTGAACATATGTGATGGTGATACAAATATTCTCTCTCTAATGTTATTCATGCAAAGTAAAGCATTCAAAAAATGAACACACAAATCCATTTCATCATATGCGAAACCGCTACAGTTGTCCACAAAAATGCCTATCTCAGGCCAAACATTAATGTCCGTAATCAAAACAAAAAAAAGCCATGTAATGAATTTACACTGTTGTGTTTGATGCATCCCTACTGTTCCAAAGTCCACAAGCGAGTCCAATAAAAAAAAACAAACAATTTTCCCTCAAACTCCCCTTCGTCGGCACGTTGGAAAAATTTGGTTTTTCTTGCTAAGGTTGCGGTCCCCCAACGCAACGGTTAATTCACGATGATTTGCATTGGGGCTTGGTGAAAAGCTGGGCTTCAGTATGCATTGCGATCAATTGGCTGCAAAGATCAAATCGTTCCAACGGACTTCGAAGATTGTGTTTCGTCTAATGTTGTTCGTCAACCTCTCTACCTTGTGTGTGTCTTTTTAACCCTTCTTGATTGTTCATTCGTGTTCCTATACCCCCAAATAATTATAAAAAAAAATTGAGAATATACACTGTATAACAAAACCGAACAAATATGTAAATTTGTTTAAGCAACATTTAGGATAGTTTTGAGTTTTCTATTTTGTACTTGAATCAGTTTGTTGATTTTTTCCAATCAATTTTATGGCTTTTATTGATTACTGTAATTCAGAAAAGCTATAGTTTGTTCAATTTCTTTCTGCCAAGATATTAACAACGTGTGCATAGTTATATTTTTTTTTCCAAGACAACATAACTAATGCTGCTGTTCAGACCACAAAAAAATTATCGGTTTTGGTCATTTGAGTTTCAATAGCTTTACTTTGAGTACATTACAACGCTTGGTATTTTGGGTTACCTAATTTTATTTGTTTGATTGATTTATTTGTTTTCAAGATAATCTATATTTTTCAACGAAAATTTCTCATATATGCTGAATGATGATAGATAAGATGATGCACAACATTGATTATGACTTCAATGCAGATTTTGATCACGAGTATTCGTTTGAAGGGATTAATTTATTATACTGTTGTATTTTATCCTACATTAGATTAAGCGCCTATACTTTTTTATTCGATAAAAAGTGTGTGCAAATGGGCGCTTTCACGCTCCTGTTTGGCGAGCTTTATAATGGTAATGGATGGTACTTAATATGCCTATATATACATAAAGCTGGAACAATGTTGCAACGGTATAGCGCAGATATTAGCTTTAAGTAGCAAAGGTGATTAGCTATCCCTTATTTTTACATACATGCCTAACTAACTAGCGACTTGCATATGGTACCAAGTTCGATATCACAGGCACAGTATACAGAACGGAACTCGATGGAAAACATGTTACGAAATAAGGCACTGGTAACCATTTATTGTGTGATTGGCAGAACCTTGATGTGTGTGAATGCGTGATGAATGAACGAGTTGTGTCTGTCTAATGTATTGTGTTATGTGTTGTTAACATTTATTGTGGCGTTTTCTTTTTTATTGTTTGTTCATCTATTTCGTTACTATTGAATTATAGGTAAACAAATTATTCAAATCCAAGTAGAAACAATCAAGAGGAAGTTTTTGGAAACATAAGACTGATATGATTAGCCTTCCATAACGAGGCAAACACCGTACGTCACAACTATCCCTCTCCCTGAGACATTTAGTTTATGAAACCTTCTCGATCCTTCTCTCCTCAAAAATATTTCTTAGCCACGACGAGCTGTCCTTTTGTTGACATTTTCAGTCAAATATTGCTATGTGCTCGCTGAATTGAGCATATTAAGCTCATTGATGATTTTTGGCTACAAAGTTTTGTAACTGTGCGGCGGCGTCTATTTTTTTGTCGAAACCTTCTTTGAACGTTGCATAACAGATCAAATAAAAAAGGAGTTCATTTGTACATTTTAGAAGATGATTTGTGATCAATGATCACAGCGATAGTATTGTTATAAATACGGCTCGGTCCGTTCCTTGAAGAAAAAAATCTACAGTATTGTTAGCAACTTCGTCCATTTTTTTAAAAAAACCCAACAATTTAAATGCTTCACGTTAAACTAATAAAATAATTTTTTTCGATAATTGTCCTAAGCGAAAAAATTAAAAAATCGCAACCTAGCCGACCGAAACATAAGAAATGATAATGATACTTGTTGAGAAAACTTATCGAATGAAAAGTCGAATCTTTTCAGTAAGTGAACCCTATAGTGTGTAACGAACTAATCCATGAACTTCGTTCTCCTTTTTTTCTATTCCCAATATCACCCACATTGTCAAACGTCGAATCTCGTTATTTGTTTATTATTAACGCGCAAAAACTGTCATTTATTTTTGTCAAAGTGAGTTCTGGAACTCGTTCACACCGTGGTAAGTCTTGCAAGCCGCTGTTGCTGCTGTTCGTCTAGTTGCTGTTATTATGTTATTATTTTCATTTCATGCTTTTTTGTTATCGTATGTGAAAGTTTTAATCAATTTGATCAACACAGTTTCATGATTTTGGTCATTTTTGTCATGGTTTTCACTTCAACCCTTCATTAAGTACATTGCGTATGGGTATGTGTATTAATAATAATTTATACGTGGTAATTAATATACATACATCATATGCAACATGCATATTTATCTGATAACGTTTCTTACCTTTTTTGCATTATTCTACAAATCTTTCTTCATTTTGCAAACTTCATACCGAGTCTAGAACAAATCTTCCATACAATTTAGTTTTCTTTTACTTTAATCATTTTCTTTTGGCCTGTCAGTGCCGAATCATGCATTCTTGATTTCATCATGTACACGAACGCAAAACTCTCGAAACCCTTTAAATAATTTCATATTGCACTTCGGTTATACTTTATCAGCACCGTCCCCGAAATCATATGCTACTACCTCTGTTTCTACAAATCGTGTGAATATCTGTGAAACCCTGATCATCTCTTTCTATGATTTCGTTTATCTGTAATATCATCACTCAACGTTTCCGTCAACTGTTGCCCAATATTGTGTGTCTCGATTTGGTTTTCGTTATGGTGTTATTTGTTTTTGGTTTTGTGCTGTCCTAAGTCAATGTTTCTTTGTTTTAGCTATACGTATACTGTCCATGTGATTGACATGATTCTGAAATGAGAATGCAATGGTAGAAATATTACTCAAATAAACGCTGATATAATACATATGAAACTGAAGCCGGAAAAAGATTAGTGTTGGTATAACTGCGTCAAAAAACAAAGTGTCCTGTGCTACAGTTATCCTTTGGCTTTTCCGTTTTTTGCTCAATTACTTACATTATGTCGTCAAATATGTTTTGCGTTTCGTTTTGTTGGATTCTGAGGAATTGTCTTTTTTCGGTTTTATAATCGTAGTTCCTTCCGTTTGAGTTTATAGTTTTCAACCCGCATTATATTCAATTTGCTATCTATGAAATTTCACGAAGTAACTGCTAATGATTCAAAAAACAAAAACAAAAAATGTTGATGTTTCATTTACGCTGCATATTAATTTGTTTTAATTCATTTAAACAATTGTTGTGTTTATGATCCTTGGTATGGTTTTCTTTTACAACCATACCATATTCCTGCTTTCCATTGAGAACTATCATTTTATGTTCAAGATGAAAGGAGAATAGGTGAAACAGAAAAAAAGCAAACGAGTCAGCGACATCCTGGTTACGTGTTATTTTCTTACTACAATCCATAACAAGTGAAATAAACCACAGGTTTCTCCAATTATTCCTTCCGCATCCTTAAATGTTATCCCGAAATTCTCTCCCACTTCCCGATCCTGTTCCTCATACTTGTCTACGTCTATCATATGTTTCTATGTATATACCCTACATGTACTGCGAAATTTTGGAACATTTCAATATCGTATTGTTATTAGCTTTCGGTGAACAAGAAGAATTAGCGATGCAAATAAATACGCATAACTGAAAAAGTGTGGAATGCATAAGAAAACTGGGAGTAGAGGCAACTTGTGCGACAGCGTAGTGGTGGTGGTGTGTTGGACAGGCCCTTCGAGTATGTTAAGATACCAAGATTGTACGGTTTTGCTAATATTGGAAATTGTTAAGAGTTTATTCTGTGGTCATTACTATTATTTTTACACACACCCACACATATATATACACCCATACATATATGACAACGTTCATCGCCCATCAATCGAAATCAATATCCGTCTTATCGATGCACCCAATTTTTATATTGTATGCACATTATTTCGTTACTATTGTAGTAACCATTTATCCTGCTGGACAAATATGTTCGTGTTATTGAAATCCAAATGTGATGTTTTGCAGTGCAAATAGTACAGTCAAAATTAATTCTGTCATGTTACAGAAACTGTCTAATTTGTGAACACAATTGGATAATCTTCAACACTGAATTGAACATATACAGTTTAGATTTTATTTGTGGATTTTTTGTATTGTCGCTGTACGTTTGCACTCAAATAAAATTGAGAATCACAGAATAGGGGACCATTTTACAATGAAAAACACAACATTTTTCACTACACATAGTGAATGGTCAACAGTGCTTTTCCGTATGTGAAAATTACTTTTTTTCACGCATACACAGTCTTAATCGCATTAAGAACAGAATGAAATGAATCACTTAAAAGGTGTTCGTTTTGACGCATTGTACTCTTTCGTAAAGTCTGACCCGGAAAGATCAAATGTTTAATTAAAATAGGCTTTCAAATGTTAAATTTTTGCCGGTTCACCACCGTTTATATGTGGTTTATTCGATCATCTAGAAGTCGTTGAAAAACCCACACGTGAACATCAATCATGAGTCGCACGGGATGTGGGCTATCCGTGTAGTGAAATTCATCGCTAGTCAAATGTTAGTTTTGATTGAAACACTAATGACTTCTATTAGATACATCGAAAGCACTGTTGTCCCATTGTCCCACCCACCGGCTTATGAAAATATGAAAAAGTTACTTTTCCCCCTATCTAACACTTGGGCGGCAAAAGTGCGTGAGTAATCATCCCTTCAGATGTATTTTTTGTTTGTTTCTTTATTGATCAATTATCAATCGAGCATTTCGATTAGTGATGATCATCAAAAATCTACACAACTTAAAGGGTAACGGGATCGTCAGACAATGTCTTCATTCGCACTAACCCCCCGGAAGCACTGTTAGTTCAAAGTTTGAAAGTCGTACAACTATCTTTCAAATAAAATAGTTGACAAGAATGCTCAAAAAACATTCCTCTTTTTTGCCATTTTGGCTCCCAGTCAGTCTCTAGTATGTTATTCTGTACGTGGTCTATAAAGGTAAAAACAAAACAGATAATACTGGTTTCAATGTATTGCAACGCAGCAATACATTTTTGAATTGAAAAACAACTTTTAAACCTTTCATATAATTGTTATATTTAACCATGAGGGACCGATTTCAAAAAGTGATTTTAATAGGCAAGGCATCTTTAACTTGTTACGCGCGCATAGTCTTCAGTTTCACCATTAATTAATTGGTTTAAGTAGGTTTATCAAGAAGGATGTCAGGATGTTTTTAAGCTCAGTATTGTAATCTTTTTCGAAGCCCATGACATTGCATATGTTGATAAAATACTAAATCACAAGTGGACAGTTGAACCTTGCTAAAAGGTTATTGTATAAATAGATTATGCCCTATGATTGGTTAGGTGTCCGCGCTACCCGTGAAGAAACGATAGCAGCACGTTTTGTCAAATTGTATTTTATGAATGAATGCATACAATGCGCATTACTATTAGTTTTGATAACGAATCATCCACACATGGGGTTGCTAAACGATACTGAACGCTGAGATTCGTTGCTTTGCGCTCATTATAATTCAAAGCATCGCGGAAAAACTTATATGCGCCGGAACAGACTAGCATTTTCCATGCAGTACTCTCGAATGTTATATGACAATACTATTATTCATCATCCGTTACTCTCTTTGCGTTCTTCGTGTGATAAACGGGTAGCTTACATTATGTTATGTTTCGGTTATTATGTTTTCATCCGATTATGGCTTGCTATTACACATAGAGTTCTCTGCCCGTCCGATAGTGGGGTGTCCATTCACCTCCTAGATCAAACCAAATTTATGTTGATAAATCGGACGAACGAGACATGGATGGTGTATGCGAAGTGACGGGAACGATATGTAATGTACAATCTTTCGAAGGGCCCGTCATGCCTTATAACCGCCACGTTCAGCTAGCTTTGAAGCATCTTAATTCTTAGTTTTTTTATGTGCATTTCAGTAAGCAGATAACAATGAACCATTTATTCTTGACAGTATACAACAAACGCGAAACAAATATGGTCAACGTTCGTTCAATCATTTTCCAATCTGTTTTGAGTAAAGATAAACACAACAAGGCAACTTCTTTCTAAATATATACGGCGCAACACAGCAGCCTACTCACTCTAGCTCCTTGAGGCCCCCCAAAAATAAAAAGCAAGGCAACGTTTTTTTCAAAAATTTCACCATTCGATTGTTGCTGGTTTCTGACTAATATTATACGTACCATTACACTTCCTCCTTTCGTTTGGGTTGCGTTTTCGGTTTTCAGATTGCAAAGGTATACACTGTATATAAACATTTTTCTTGCTGTATGAATTAACTCTTATTGTTTGGCTGTTTCATTCTATTTTCATAATTTCTTGAAGCGTCCGTTTCCTGCTCTTTTTGTAATACAAAAAAACAAGAGGAACGTTGATACGCGCCCCTCTTTACACTACGAATCAACTAAAAAAAAACTATTACATTTCCGATATACTACAGTCTAGTTTTGTTTTGCATTGTACTTTACCAATACCATTTGTTTGGTTTCTCTTTGACATTTGATTCCTTGCGTTGGTAACACGGTACGGTTAAAAAAATGTAGGATGCGAATGTCAGCAGGCGAGGGCTCAAGCTCATGATATGATTTATGTTGATTATACCTTTACAACTAACACTAATATTTTTTTCAATATAACAGCATTTTTCCAGCCAAAGAAAGTATCCAATATCGTTCATCCTAAATGTTTTACTTTTGACACTCATTTGTACCTAGAATAATTTGTTTCTCTTTATTCCCTTTTTATAAAACATTATACTTTTCCTCATTCTGTGATGAATGTTTTTTTAATTTTTTCTTACATTTCGTTGTGTTTCCAACCATTTCCCGATACAAACGCCCCCCGCTACATTGACGATATGTTCTCCTCCGTTTTTTTCGTCTCATCGTCGTCGTCGTCGCCGTCGGTCGGAACACGGCATTATGTTTTATGGTTCGCCTCGCCGTGTAGTCGGGTGTCGGTGATGCGTGGCCAGGTAGTCACCCAGCAGGGGCTTGGCATTATAGGAATCCGCGTTTCGGTCGATCGGGACTCGCGCTTCGGATTCACCCTGACCCGACAGGGCGGTTGGTAAGTACGGTAGTTCGGTGGGTCTCATCCTGGGCCCCGACGTGTCCTGGATTGTCCTGATTTATTTTTTTTCTTGCGCAAACGTAGGTTTGATGTACTGGTTAATGGTGGTGGAGCGGTCACGTTGCAGTTCCAACGATCACCATTTCGTCCGTTGACGCGAACCGTGTTTGTACCGTGGAATCAGGTAAGCTTGGTGTTCGCCTTGGGAGAGCGGATTTCGGAAACGCCGTTGCGATTTCTATATTTTTCTCTTCGCACAGATCGTCGTGTTGCCGCCTGTGCAGATGCAGATCAACGATAACGACGATCACGACGATATTTCGTTCATGTAAGTCCCCATTCAACCCTAACGGGCTAAATAAATCCCCCCTTGATATTGACGATTTCCTTACCGAATCTTGTGCAGATCCGTACCATCGAACCCGGCGTACAGTTTTCTCAGCAGCTCGCAGTACCGCTTCCTGGAGGACAACCCATCGCCGGTGGCCGTGTGCCTGGAGCACGATCATGAGCTGCTGAACCCGCAGCTGACCAGCACGTGGATGCCGAACGGGGTCGGCTCGATGCCGGGGAAAAATTTCATTTTCGCCGAAACCCAAGTAAGTCTCGCTCGGCTCGCAACCCGCAACCGGCAGCATCCTAACTAACGTTCCGCGTTTTGTTTGCCCGCCCGCCCCACACCAGGTGGTACAAGAGTCACTGAAGATCCCCGGATCCGAGATCAATCTGCTGTACAAATCGTCCCAAGCGTCCGGGTACCGGGCGATCGTGCGCATGCAGCTCACGCACGACCGCATCCCGGAGACGCTGACGCACGTGCACGTGGGCGTCCAGATCGAGGGCTCGCTGCACGTGAAGACGTACGAGGCGGACCCGAACCTGCGGCACATTTTCGCGTGGAACAAGCGCAACGTGTACAAGCAGAAGGTGTACGGGATCGCGATCGCGCGCATCTCGATCGGCTACGAGCACGCGACGTGCCGCGGGATCGTGTGGGAAACGCGCACCGTCAAGCTGCAGGGCTTCGACGTCGACATCTCGGACATCGGTGGCTGGGGTCTCGATATCCACCACCACTACAACTTCCACGAGGGCATCCTGCAGAAGGGCGACGGGGCGACGATCCATTTGCGCGAGTTTCCACGCATCGTCCGGGGCGTTCTCGGCGATGGCCAGCAGCGCACGTTGATGTGTCGCGACCACTGCAACGGGCTGTCGAAGAACGGGCAGCTGCTGACACCGGTGGCCCTAGCGTCCGGGCCGGACGGTAGCCTGTACGTCGGAGACTTCAATCTGATTCGACGGGTGACGACGAACGGCAGCGTGTTCACGATCCTGCAGCTCGATACGACGAGGGTTTCGTACCAGTACTACCTATCGGTGTCGCCGGCCGACGGCCAGCTGTACATCTCGGATCCGGAGCGGCACAAGATACTGAAGATTGTGTCCCTGGAGAACGTGGACGATCCGTCCTCGAACTACGACGTGATCGTGGGCAGTGGCCAGCGCTGCATCCCGGGCGACGAGCAGAACTGTGGCGATGGGGGCGCCGCGATCGAAGCGCGCCTGTCGCACCCGAAGGGGCTGGCGATAGCGGCCGACCGGACGATGTACATCGCCGACGGGACCAACATTCGGGCGGTCGATCCGAAGGGTACCATCCACACGCTGATCGGGCACCACGGACACCAGAACCGCTGGAGCCCGGTGCCGTGCCGGGGCGCGGCCCGCGCAATGCAGGTGCAGCTGCAGTGGCCCACCGCCCTGGCGCTCAGCCCGCTCGATGGGTCGCTCTACTTCGTCGACGATCGGCTCGTGCTGAAGCTGACGTCCGACATGAAGGTGAAGGTGATCGCCGGGATCCCGCTACACTGCAACGAGGACCACGCGCAGAGCGTGAACCGGTCCGCACCGGCCGAGGAACCCCTCGGGTCCGTGCTGGCGATGGCCTTCGGACCGAACGGGGACCTGTACGTGGCGGACACCAACTCGAAGCGCATCAACACGATCAAGGTGATCGAATCGTCCACCGGGTTCATGAAGCAGTTCGCCGGCAAAGTCGACCACGGAAGGTATGTGTTGTGACGACGACCACGACGACGACGACAAAGTTCTCATGGTTCCTTGGGGTTCTTCTCCTCCACTTTCCAGCAGCCAGGAGTGCGATTGTTCCGGCAACAAAATGGTAAGCTATCGGCGCAAGGCGTCCAACGGTACCGGCGGCAGTAGCTCGAGCTCCTCGAACCAAAGCGCCGTGGCTAGCGCGCTCCTTGAGCAGCAGCGGAGTACGGCAGTCGGCGAGGGAGCCGGCCATTCCGGGGCATTCTGCGTGTGCCAGATCGCGAACGTTACCGGCGGCCGGAAGGACTACAGCGGTGATAGCGGATTCGGTTCCGGCAGCAATACGTTACCGAGCGGTGAGACGGTCCTCTCATCCAACGTTCGCTTTCAATCGATCTCGGCCATTGCGGTCGCACAGGATGGCGTGATTAACGTGGCCGATCAAGGTAAGACTATGCTTGGTTCACCACCTTAAATCAATCACCATTTGACCAGTGTGCTTCATCGGTTAGTTTACAGGAGGGCTTTGCCATCTTACTAACGGAGAAACAGTAGAGTGTTTTGTGAACGATGCGCTTCCCCGTGCCCTTCTCAGCGTTCAGTTGATAGTTTGAATATGAACCATCAAACAAAAACGACATCACGTCAAGTGAATTGCCCTAAATTTGCTTTCAGAACCTCATCAGCATTCATCGTCTCAAGGGATTGAAGATATACACTTTGTTTTTCACACATTACTCAAACTTTCCGGAGCTAAGATACCTGTTGCTGTGCCTTTCGGTTTGGGTGCAATTTCTATGAACCCATAATACGACTTTTTTACGAAAGGCAAAAGACGCTTATCTAGGCATCTCTCGGGCATACATTTCCTGGTTGATGGCACCGGTCGGCTATGTAAATGCCACTTTTTAAATCACAGGAACAGATAGCCTACCGGATACGAGATATTTGTTCGAAATATTTTTTGGTTCTGATTTCGACCTGATCCAGGTATTTTGACTGTCGTCAAACGTTCTTCGAATACTTTTAGTACACGGCTGACCGTTGAGTTGGCCACATTCAAGAAATTCGGCTAACTTGCCGGTGGTAAAATTGGTTCTTTATAGACAAAAAAAGGCCTAATTACATGTGAAAGTACAGTGATATTCCCCATCGGGATTTCAGCTACTTGACAAGTCCAAGGTCTCAAAATGATGAAATTAAAATGTTTCGATTTAAATCTTGTTAGCTTATATGTGTTCATATGCCACATGACATTGGGTCATTTCTTTTGCTTACCTAACAACTTAACAACATCTTACAACTATTCAGCTTCAAACGCTTCAGATAACTAGCTCTCGAACTGTGTCGGCTGGGATGGAATGATTGCATCTATTGATTAGAACTTTTTTGGAGGGCAAATTTTTCGGACAAGCTTCGTTGGTGTGCCTCCGGTATAAATTGAAGGATCATGTTGAGAATGTTATTCTTCTTTTCCATTCGCAGGCTCGCTCCGGATCTACGCGCTCGAGCACTACCTGCCGCAGCACGACGCGAACGGCGAGTTCCAGCTGCCGTACACGCCGCTGAACGAGCTGTACGTGTTCAACCGGTACGGGCAGCACGTGGCCACGCGCGACCTGTCGACCGGCAAGTCGCGCTACTCGTTCCTCTACTCGAAAAACACCAGCTTCGGCAAGCTGTCGACGGTGACGGACAGCTCCGGCAACAAGATACAGTTCCTGCGCGACTACAGCAACGTGGTCAGCTCGATCGAGAACGGGCAGGACTACAAGACGGAGCTCCGCATCTCGGCCAGCGGGCTCCTGACGAAGGTGAGCGCCCGGTCCCCGGGCGGCGGCCAGGGCCGCAAGGTGGAGGTCCTGCTCGACTACGAATCGAACAGTGGGCTGCTGATCAGCCGGACCGAGGGGCAGGAAAGTTTCATCTACCAGTACGACGACTTCGGGCGCTGCGTGAAGGTGATCGCCCCGAGCGGCGAGATCGTGCACGTGCGAACCCTCGTCGACGGCGCCGAGCGCTCGGCGTCGGCCACTTCGATGGCGGCGACCGCGACCAAGCAGGACCTCGACCTGCTCGTCTCCGTCCAGGGTAGCATCCAGTCGGCGTTCGGGGCCCGGGGGCCAGCGAAACCGACGGAGTACGCCATCACGGGCAACATCCAGGCGGTGGCGATCACGCGCGGTGACAAGCTCACGACGGGGAAGATTGGGGCCATCAACCAGACGGTGTCGCTCGTGTTGCCCCCCTCGATCCGGCTCGAAGCGTCCGCCATCGTGACGCACCCGTGGCTCGAGCGCTACCTACCGATCGAGGCGGAAATGCTGCCCATGTGGTCCCACCAGTCCCTGCAGCTGGGCGAGCGCCCCGTCAACGATCTGCGCTCCAGCTACGAACTCTCGTCGGCCGGCTGCAAAGCGTCGGCGGCGGGGGCGGCCGCGACGACGACGACACTGGGTGCGGGACCAGCCACACCATCCGTGGCCGGCGGAAGCATCCTCCGGGGAGCGGCGGCGGCGGCGGCGGCGGCAGCGGAACGGATGCTCTGCAGAGACATCCTGGTGAACGACGGGAAGAAACTGCGCATCGAGTACGATCCGGTGGGGCAACGGGAAACGCTGCGCGACCGGGACAACGAGATCATCCTGAGCGTGGCGTACGACCCGTCCGGGCTGCCGACCGGGTTCTATCCGGGGGCCGGCGACGAGTACCACTCGCTCAACATCACGTACGATCGGTTCAACCGCGTCGAAGGCTGGCAGTGGGGCCCGTCCGAGCTGCGCTACAACTACGACCGGCAGGGCCGGCTGGCGGAGGTGACGAGCGCCCAGGATGGGATCGTGTCGTACGACTACAACGACGGCAACCTGCTGGAGATGATTTCGCTCGGCAGCCAGCGCAAGTTCAAGCTCACGTACGACCGGAACGGGGGCTTGCGCGAGATCGTGCTCCCGAGCGGCACCCGGCACAGCTTCAGCCTGCAGCCCTCGATCGGGTTCCTGCGGTTCGCGTACAACCCGCCCGGCAGCTCGCGCTCCTACCTGCAGCACTACGCGCACAGCGGGGCCCTCCTGCAGACGGTGTTCCCGGGTGACGGGGCCCGGATCGTGTACCGGTACGACGACGAGGATCGGATCGCCGAGATCGTGCACGGGGACGGGCGCGACGAGTTCCTCTACCAGAGTGGGGCGGCGGCCGGCGCATCCTGCGAGCTGCCGATGGCCATCATCCACACCGAGCGGGACCTGGAGTTCCGGTGGGACTTTGACTGCGTCGGCGGTGGGCTGCTGGTCGAGGAGCGGATCGATTTCTCGGCCCGCAGTGGGCTGTCGAACGTGAAGTTTAACTACGAGTACGACGACCACTTCCGGCTGGCGGCGATCGGGGGCCGCATCGGGGGCCAGAATTTGCCGGCCCAGGTGTACGGGTACGACGAGCGGACCGGGCGGCTGACGGCGATCGGACCGTTCGAGGTGACGGCACGGGGCGATCGGCAGACGAACGCGACGACGGTGAGCGACCGAACCGGGACGTTCATGCGCACGGTCAACGGGCGGTTTCTGGTGACGCAACTCACGCTCACCATCCACCGGATGGAGGTGTTCCGGATGGAGTTTGGCCACGATCTGCACGGGCGGATCGTGCAGACCCGCACCTACACGCGCAACGTCGGCGTGAACACGTACACGAACGTGAAAAACTTCACGTGGGACTGCGACGGGCAGCTGGTCGGGGTGGAGGCGCAGGAACCGTGGGGTTTCCGGTACGACGACAACGGGAACATGCTGTCGCTGACGTACCGCGGCAACACCATCCCGATGGAGTACAACGGGCTCGATCGGATCGTCAAGTTTGGCGAGGGTCAGTACAAGTACGAGCCGCGGGGCCTGGTGGCGCAGAATGCGCGCGAGGAGCGCTTCCACTACAACGCCAAGGGGCTGCTGGTGCGGGCGACGAAGCGCGGCCGGTTCGATATCCGGTACTTCTACGACCACCTCAGCCGGCTGATCACGCGCAAGGACAACTTTGGCAACGTGACGCAGTTTTTCTACACCAACCAGCGGCGGCGGAGCGAGATCAGCCACATCTACTCGCCGCGCGACGGGAAGCTGATGTCGCTGACGTACGACGACCGTGGGTCGCTCGTGTACGCGCAGGTGTACCGGTACCGGTACTACATCGCCACCGACCAGTGCGGCACGCCGGTCATGATCTTCAACCAGTACGGCGAGGGGATCCGCGAGATCATGCGCTCCCCGTACGGCCACATCGTGTACGACTCGAACCCGTACCTCTACATGCCGATCGACTTCTGCGGGGGCATCCTCGATCAGGTAGGCTAACGAGGAACGAGTAGACCTGAGAGAATTTGGTCGTTCCACTTAGCACTCCACTTAGAATCGGGAACAAAATAACACACCGTTCCAAAACTAACCCGGGACTAACTATGAAAACATCATTTTATCGGCAAAATTCTTTATCATTCATCAAGATAATCTTCTTCAAGTGCTATACAATCATTCCAACGCTTCTCTAACTTTTCAATGCCATGCTCCGACTCAAAATGATCCTCAGTAGTAGCGATCACCACCTCATTCGAGCCATATCTTTTTTCCCGGAGCATCTTTTTGAGATCTGTAAAGAGCCAGTAGTCGCTGGTGGCAAGATCCGGCGAGCACGGAGGTTGAGAAGGCAGTTGGAAGCCTAATTCGTTGGTCATCGTTTTGATTGGTGATCGTTTGTTCCATTCGATCGAGCAAACCTTTTTGATAGCCAATTTTTGGTGCAAAATAGTAAATGCACTACCAGTTGATATGTTCACCATCTTAGTTACCCATCACGATTTTCAATACTGGCTTGGGTGTTTTCGGGACTTACTTGGACTTCGGGACTTGCCTCATTTGGCCGAACCGAAAGTTCCACATCAATTGTATCAACACCACCTTTTTTCAAGTCTGCATACCACCGATGAATGGTTATTTTCGACGGAGTAGAGTCCGGATAACGTTTTTCAAGCCATTGCTGAGCTTGAACAGTGTTTTTTCCCATTAGAAAACAATGTTTTATCAACACACGAAACTCGTTTTCTCGTAGCGTCACCACTATAGCTCTCTTGATTATGTTTCGAATTACATCAAATTTTGACACACCTCATCTGAAGGTTGGTACTTCTGAAACTTTGGTATATAAATTGCATTATTAGCGCCATCTCTATGTTAGTCCCGGGACTTTTTGAACGATGTGTTAGAAGGGGCTTAGGGGCTGCGGATTAACTTGTGGAACCTGGCAAAAATGAAGGTACTATTACTATTGGGGGATACTTTGAGAGAAGAGTTTCCGAAATTTCTGTCTTGCCCAATCGGCGGGGCAACTCAGGCTGGGCGACGCTTGCATTCAGTGACGTCACCGGAAAGTCGAATGTTGACTTGAGACGTGTTGACGTATCAAAACATTTGAAATTCGACCACCAGAGGCGCTGCTAGCCAGACATACAACAATATCCCCCCGATGCTAAGTGGGACTGTAGAGAGAGAGAGAGAGAGAGCGCTAGTAGCTAGTAGCTAGTAGCTAGTAGCTAGTAGAGCCATCCGGGATCCGGGTTTTTGACCTTTAAAACCCGCGCCTGATCATCGCTTTCGCCCCGATTCCCTTTCCCAGGTGACGTCACTGGTGCACATGCCGGACGGGAAGGTGTACGACCCACTGATCGGCCAGTGGATGACACCGAACTGGGAGCACGTGGACCAGCGCATCAGCAAGCCGACGAAGCTGCACCTGTACCGGTACAACGGCAACGACCCGATCAACCCCGCCCAGCAGCTGCGGGACCGGCCGCGGGACCACTTCGAGTGGATGCGGCTGATGGGCTACGACGTGGAGAACATGATCCCGCAGGCGTCGCTCGGCGACCGGTTCTACCGGCAGCGCGACTGGCTGGAGAGTGCGCTCGCCGCGCCGAACGTGCTGCGCCGGCCGCACCAGGAGCGGGCCTCGGCCATCAGCATCGGGTCCGGCTTCATGGCGCACGTGCTCGAGCGGAGCGTGCGCTCGCTGAACGACCTGCTCCAGCTGCCGGCCGGCTTCGTGTCGAGCCTGAAGTCCGACCCGCTCGCGATCGGCCCGTTCCGCTTTGGGTCCGGGTCCGAGCCACCGTTCGGCCACGGGATCATCGTGTCGCGGAGCGCCGACCCGGACGGGTACGCGATCGTGTCGAGCGTGCCGGCCGCGAACCCGATCTACCGCGACGTCTACACGTCCGTGTTCAACCGCACCCGCCTCCTGCCGTTCACGTTCGTCGTCCACAACTCGCTGCAGGACGCGTTCTTCTTCGTGAAGGAAGACTCGTGGCGTGCCAGCGAAGACCGGCAGCAGCTGAAGCGGCTCCAGGGCCAGGTGAACACCACGTTCCACGACTCGGTGTCCACGGGTGGCAGTGTCGGCAGCGGATCTCCCGGTGGTGGTGGCGGCAGTGTCAGTGGTGGCCCCGGTGGGCCGAAAGGAACCGCCCACCATCAGGACGTGAAAATCCACACGACCAACGCGGTCATCAACCTCAAGTACGGCACGACGGCGGAGAAGGAACGCCAGCGGCTGATGCACCACGCGAAGCTCCAGGCAGTCCGGAAGGCGTGGCATCGGGAGAAGGACCTTCTGCGCGGTGGCCTGATCTCCAGCTACGAGTGGACCGCGCAGGAGGTCGAGGAAATCATCAAGAACGGGTACGCGAACCTGTACGAGGGTGAGTACGTGCACGACATTGACCGCTACCCGGAGCTGCTCGAGGACCCGTTCAACGTGCGGTTCACGAAGAAGAAGATGAACCAATCGCGCAAACGGAAACGAAGAGAAACAGCGTAGGAGCTGCTAGGGGCGGCTAGCAGTAGGCATACCGAGCAAAGCTTTTTTTTGTTGTTATTGTTTAGGGAGCTGCAGCGCGCGCAGAAGTAGTAGTAGTAGTGGTAGTAGGCGACCCGCGACTCGCGAATAACGCACGTAACGTGCGTTACGTAACGGTAGGGAGAGGTGACATCCAACCAGTCTTCGTCCATCGGGGGAGAAGTCCGTCCGCTGCTGCTGTTGGTGCTGGTCGTCGCCCATCCCCCCGGCCCCCCCCCCCCTCCATACACTCTCTCTTTTTTGGCCACCACCCCTGCACCCCCACCGGCCTCCTCGCCCCACTTCGATCGTCATTTCGATTCACATACGCGCGTTCCCTCAATGGGTCTTCGAGCGATTGCAATACGGTTCCCTGTCCTTTGGCTGCCTCGATCTCTGTGGTCGGTTTCAGGTGTCAGGTCAGCTGTCAGGTGTAAGTTTCACCTTTTGCACAAGCCCCCAAACATACTCGTCAGGCATCAGGCAAAGGTAAATCACACTTCACAGGACACAGAGAATTTATCAGCCCGATCGGGGAGAGGGCGTTTTGTAATTGTTGGAAGTTCTGGACGAAAACTTTTCTTTTACCGTACTGTCTGTGTCCTGCAGCACACAGGTGCACAGTGTGGGTTACCTAGGGGTCGATCTGAAAAGATTTCGACCAACGATCAAGAATGTTATATCGGAATGAGTGGTGTTAGCCGACTCATTCCAACAGTCTTTCTTTATCTTTACTTATATATCTCTCGGTTTGTACCTTTAAAGTAACGTACGATTCTTTGTATTAATGATTTTTATGCGGAGAAAATTACACAACACAAAACACAAAAGCCGACTGATATCACACAACAATTAATGTATGGTGTTGTTGATGGTATTTAACTAGTCGAGATGCTTTTAAAACGAAACCTCTAATCCTGTTTATTCCAAACCTTCCAAAGTGAAGGATACGTCGTCGATCGATTTTACGATACCATCGAAATGCAACAGCAAAGAGTTCAGTTTTAGAATGTTGCTCATGCGCTAGCTGCGATAATGCTTGCGCCAAGTGCACCGCCACATGGGTGTTTTCAAAAGATATGTCCACATCGATAATTTTGGCTCCCGATGATGGGGAAATTCGTGCTGATGGTCGCTTTCGACCAGCGCCTTTCGACTTGACATGCTCTTCTGTTAATCTTGCCATCTCCAATTGC
>NC_071287.1:6540067-6564951 GCF_943735745.2 Anopheles bellator | reverse complement strand
GTAACCTTCATTGTTACCGGTCAATCAAGGTCCTGCTGACCCCCTTGTCATGCGTGTTGGTTGGCTCACTTTTCGATACATGTTGTAGGATGACATAAAATTTTTTGAGTTTAGTTGAAGAAAACGGCTATACACAGAATGCTGGTCGATTGCCGGTTTGCACTCCGCGAGAGGAAGCGACTTTTAGACGAAAATGCAACACGCAAACTGTTAACCAGAGCCACAGCCGGAAAAACCGCGTGAAAAACCGCGCGCCCGAAACCGGTACAAAAGCAACTCTGTTACCCAATCCCGGATTGTAATTTTGCTCTTTTTTGCAGTTTTCCAAAAAGAGGCCAAAAACAAAAAACAAAAATCAACCCCGCGATTGGTGGGCCCCCCAGAGAGGACACACCGATGTGACCGATTTGATAGGAGGTCCGATTTGATAGAGAAAACAACCGAAAGTTGGTGATAGTTGGTGTTGGTTGGCCCAGCCACATTCGGCCGGGGGGGGGGGGGGGCGGCCCGAACGGAGCCTTTTATTGTGAGAAGGATGCTGTGTTGCTTGTGGCTGGCCAGAAGTCAGGTCAGGGGTCGTGCGTCACTCGAAAACGATGCCCTGGGCGAGCGGCAGGTTCGACGAGTGGTTCACGGTGATGGTCGAGCGGCGCACGTACTGCTTCCAGGCGTCGGAGCCGGACTCGCGGCCCCCTCCGGTGGCCTTTTCGCCACCGAACGCACCGCCTATCTCGGCCCCGGACGGTGACGTGTTGATGTTGACGATGCCACAGTCGGACCCGGTCTCGCCGATCCACTACAAAAAAAAAGGGGGGAAGGCGTATACGTGAGCGTGTATGCTGCTGGGGGTACAGGGGGTTAGAGGTTAGGGCTCCTACCTGGAACGCCGACTGTACGTTGCTGGTGAAGAGCGCGGACGAGAGGCCCTGGTCGACCTCGTTGTTCCAGGCGATGGCCTCGGCGAGGTTGCGCGCCTTGAAGAGGTACACGATCGGGGCGAACGTTTCGCGCAGGACGACCGGGGCGTCGTGCGCCAGGCCGGAGATGATGGTCGGCTCGACGAAGCAGCCGGCCCGCTCGAGCACCCGGCCGCCGCACTCGATGCGGCCGCCCTGCTGGACGGCCTCCGCCACCGCGGCCCGGTACCCCTCGACGGCGCGCTGGTTGTGGAGCGGGCCGTAGAGCGTGGCGCTATCGAGCGGGTGGCCGACGCGCTGCAGCAGGGCCGTGTAGCGGGCGACCAGCTTGCGCAGGAACACGTCGTACAGCCGCTCGTGGATGATGAGCCGGCGGGTGCTGGTGCAGCGCTGGCCGGCGGTCCCGATGCAGCCGAAGAACGCGGCATCCAGCGCCATCTCGGCCGGGGCGTCCTCGTTGATCAGGAGCGCGTTGTTGCCGCCGAGCTCGAGCAGCACCCGGCCGAACCGGCGCTGCACCTGGACGCCGACCTCGCGCCCCACCTCCGTGCTGCCGGTGAAGGAGAGCAGCTTGACGCGCGGGTCGGCCGCCATCCGCTGGCCGACGTCGGTGCCCCCCTGGCAGAGCGTCACCACCGCGGGCGGCACGCGGTTGCGGCGCAGGACCTCCGCCACGATGCGCGTCGTCGCGATGCTGACGAGCGGCGTGCTGGGGGCCCCCTTCCACAGGACCGAGTCGCCGACGGTGAGCGCGATCGCGGCATTCCAGCCGAACACGGCGCACGGGAAGTTGAACGCGGAGATGATGCCGACCAGCCCGAGCGGGTTCCACTTCTCCAGGATCGTGTGCTGCGGGCGCTCCGACGGCAGGATCTGGCCGGCGAACATGCGCGACAGCCCGACCGCGTAGTCGCAGATGTCGACGAACTCCTGCACCTCGCCGACGCCCTCCGCCCGGATCTTGCCCATCTCGAGCGACACGAGCTGGCCGAGCGGCTCCCGGTACTTCCGCAGCTCGTCCCCGATCTGGCGCACGATCTCGCCGCGGAACGGGGCCGGCAGGCGGCGCCACTCGTCGTACGCCTTCACGCCCGCCGCGATGCACCGGTCCGCGTCCGCCTCGTTGCCCGTCGTCACCTCGGCGATGATGCGCCCCGTTGCCGGGTCCACCGACTGTACCAGCTCACCGTGGCCCGCGCTCCACCCGGCACCATCGTACACGCCCGCGTTCACCCGCTCCAGCCCGAGCTCCCGCAGGAAGCCGTACTCCTGCTTGTCCTCCACCAGATACGCTGCCATGCCGCGGACCAGAACCAGTGTTGCGGGGCGGGGCGACTTGAGGACCTTCACTTGAGCCAAGATTCGTGCGGCAGCTCCTATCATGCTGCGCGAAAGCGAAACCGAATGCGTCCGTTAGTTAGTTAGCCTTCCAGTCAGCACGCAGTAGTGGTGGTATTACGCAACCACCGAGCCAGAGATGCCCTGTGCCGAACCCGAACCCGAATTACTTACACTTGTGTTACACAGGCAACCGGCACCGACTGCAGCCCGTTGGCAACTGGACCCGGCCGAGCAGTGTGCCCCTCGAGTGTGCCCCAGCTCGTCGAGCGCTCGGGCGGCTTTATCAGCCGTTCAGTGGCCTGCCAACAGCGGCACACATAGGCGAGCCCCTGGCGAGCGTTCGTAAACACGACCACGAGCGCGCCCGCCTGATAAGCGTTCACTATCTTTGGCGACACACTCGACACAGCACAGGTCCGGGCCACGGGCACATGGGTTTCTGGTCCGGTTTCGCTGCAACCTCGCGCCGCAAACAGGTATTTGCTTGCGCGCGTGGAGATATAGCCCCACGCAAAAACCCGGCCATCGATGGTCGTCGGGTCGTCATCACGGCAATTCTCTCGATATGATGCAGGGACTGGGCAAGTGATACGTTGCCAGCCGCATCGCGCGCAGCCCCCTTATCAACGCCAAACAGTGCGTCCCGTTCCGATAAGCTCACGCTCGTTCCGGGGAATGTGGCGATCGAGAGTGGAACGGTTTAGCTAACTGCGCAGCGCGGGGTTCGTAAAATGTTGCTTTATCAATTGACCACTTCTGTTCGGAGGCTGTTCAATCAGGTTTGATGCAGAGTTCCTTATGGAGCTCATCGTTTGGTGAAAAATGCGTTAAATGCGTTGGTTGTGGTTTTTGAGGTCTGGAAACGGATGGAAGTCGCTAGGGGCCAGGGTGCTGCTGAACGCTCCAACCATTCGAACATTAATTCATGGATTTTTGCCATGGATTGTCGAAAGCGCTCTTGTGACACGCTGCACGCGTCCTGCATGAAGAAGGATTGCTTTCGTCCGCAAACCGGGTCGGTACCCATATTTTAAAAGAAAAAAATTGGAAAAGAGTTTTTTATTATACATTTTTCAGATATGTGGGTATCACAAATACCAAATACCAAATGATAATAATGTGTTATTCTAAATATTCTAAAAATATTCTAAAGTAGACTAAATATAAAATGCGTATACACTGCAAAAGACATATTAGTATTTTATATTTCGTAATAATCTTCAAACTCAGATTCACTGCTGTCTGACAAATTGATATTCCCCCCTATTACAGAATTCGTACGGCGGATTCGAGTGAACTTCTCGTTCTCGTTTGTCGAACTCGATGGTCGGTATCACGGTTTTCAATTAGAGAAGCTCCGAGTGCTAAATGTGCTAAAATGTGCCAAAAAGCTTAAATTTGAAAGCTTGTCAAGCTCTTCGAGTACGAACTGCCATTCTGGTGCATTTTTGTAAACATTGCACACACAGATACACATACACAGATAGCAGTTCAGATGTGCGTACGATTCTTGCTTTTACATTTCTACAATTTTAAGATGATTTCCGCGTATTACGTTTTCGATAGCGACAGTGATAGCGAAGAAACTGAAAATGTTACGATTCGCAAAACTGAAAATCGCAAAATATTGCGATGTAAATCCGACCCACTGAATTTTTCATCATCAGGGTAAGTGTGCCCAAAATCGAAAATGATCAATCGATTTTTCTTTCATGTAATAATCTTGTTGCGGGTTCAAGAAAAATATTCGCATCTCAAGGGAAATGTTTTTGACTATACTTTCCGAAATAGAAGCAAACTTACCCGAATCTCTTCGCCCTATTCGCAACTGCTGTAGCAACATGATTGAAAAAAAAAAAAATTACCCGTATCTTTCCGGCCTATTTGGGATTGCGGTAACCACAGGAATACAAAACACTTACCTACCCTTGCCCTTCTTTCTTCCGGGCTAATTAGTTTCTTTACGGGCTAATTGGCTACCAGATGAAAGAAAAAAAAACCCACCAGTATCCTTTCGGCCTACCTAGCTATCCCTGCGGAGCATAAACAATACAAACTAATTGATAAAATCAAAGACATCCTAACAGAGCTGCTCTTTCCGTAGCAAAAAGTTGACGGAAATCCGTTTGTCAAATTCGAGTACGAATACGAGTTTCATGATGCCAAAAATACTCGATAACCGGCAAATAGTTCATCCAGTTGAAAGCTCCCGCCATGGAAAGTTCATCCTTTCCGTACGGAAAGTCGATCGACTGCCGCGATAGCAAAATGAACTCAGATGACCGTTCGAGTTCTCGATTCGAGTTTCGTAATTGAGCCCATTCTCTAATTGCTGTTCAATGTACTCCTCATTGTCACTCTCTGAAAAGGTACATTGTGACAATAAAGTATCCGGAAATTTGTGATTTTAAAAAAATACTGTGTTTTACTGTGCTCGTGTCTTGGGCCATCGGCGATTTTTTTCTTCTCCAAAAAAATGGATGGCAAGGAATCTATATCAAAATTTGGGTACAAAACGAAATTAAGAACCTGGACGCATTCAAAATGTTGACTGTGGCTAATGGTGAAGCTATTACGACCAAAAACAGCACTTATCGGTGGTTCAAAAATTTCTCAGGGGGCCGAGAAGATGTAACCTTCGAAAAGCAAAGTTTGGTCGAATGTGAACAGTTTCGCTTACAGTTTCTTCAATTTCAAGGTCGTGGTGCCACATGAGTTGTTGCCGATAGATAGAACGGTCAATAACGAATATTACGCGAAATCCAAAAATGAAACCCAAATTTTTTTAACAGACCACGTGCATACGAAGTTTAAGATCGTTGCTTGTGTGCGAATTTATGTCCAAAAACTACAAACTAATTATGCCAAAGCCACCGTATTCACTAAATCTGGCCCCCTATGGCTTTTTCTTGTTTCCAAAACACAAATTACCGTTTCGTGGTCCATTTATCTAGGAGAAGGCAGAAATCGCCGATGAGACAAAACTCTTTCGCGCAAAAGAGCTGTTAAAAATTATCTGAGCTTTAAAAATAGCCGAAATTTTCAACATAAGTGAGTGACATATGTAGCAACATTACGCAACAAAAAAATCGAAAATCAAATAAAGCATTTTTTAAAGCAAAGGGCACATTTGTATGTTTAGAGGAGACACAATTTTTACTACCCTTGTACAACGCGCACCCAGATTTTAGAGCTAAAAAGATTGGGAAAAAGGTGCGCGTTATACACGGAAAAATACGGTAATCCACAAACAAAATTTATTTCGCACCCCAAAAATACTGATGCTCACACCCGCGATTCGTGGCCGAGTTCTGGACACGAACTCATTTTGGAGGCGAAAACACAGGTTCACACCACTCTTTAGCGTCGTCCTTGGCGTGGATCATCTTCCAGACTCGTACGACCATGTTGAGGTTCAGTTTAATCCATTTCATTTCTGCTGTACTACTTGCAGGCGAAGAGTTGCTAAATTCTTTCAACATTCGTTCATAATTTTGAAACCTTCCAAAAACAAAAATTCGATCACTGCGGGCACTTTTCTTGATTTCTTTTCCATTGTAGAACAATACTGAGGGACGTCCGATGGTAAATGGCTTGTGAACAAGGAACGAATTGGCAGGAGTAAAATGAAACTTCACAGACGTTCAAATGAAGGGTGTACCTACCGATCAAAACTTCGCGCGAGAGAAGAGCGCATTCCCGCGCATTTGGTTAGTACGTTTCATGGTTTATTTCAACAACAGGTTCATCCTTCGCCAAGCCAGCGCCGGGTGAAGTACACGTATAATTTACTATTTATAAATGATTGTTGAGTAGTGTGTTTGTTCCATTAACTGTTTGTGTTCATTGTGTGTTAATTTTGCTGCCTTCACTCGGCACGCGCGTCTTTCGGGACACCACCTCCACCAGCGCCCAAAATGCCGAAAATTCCAAACACTAGGCTTCCTCTTACTGTGGCTAAAAAGTAACGGGAGATCTTGGTTTCGGTGATTCCGATTGGGACACCGTGTTCACCGTTTCTAAGTTTGGCAACACCACCAAGCTCTGGTGCCAAATTATACCTCTCAATACTCAATATTAGACAGTCGGAATACTAATTAGGTTCTGTTGTAAACGGGTAATGATGAATTCTTCGATTTTCGTACCGTGTAAATGATATTTCTGCTCCCAAAATGATCGAAAATGCAAAAGCTCTATCGAGAACAAGAGAAAAATGGTCAACGAGGCACAACCAGCAACTGATACGGTACCTATCAAGCGATGAGATTTCTGGGACTTTGCTTCTTTGATGGGGGGACATGAAATTAATTTAGAATAAAGAGTTTTCAAATTATAAGCAAATTGCTGATTACATTTTTGGCCACAGTAGTAGTAGTAGTAGTAGTAGTGCTGCGTGTCTACCTGTGGAATTGTTGGCTGCTGCTTCTTTGTCTTCTTCTTCTTCTTCTTTTAGTTACCAAGAGTTTTCAGTCTAAAGATCGGCTTGAGTAAAGTATGTCGGTAGGTAAAGAACGTTCCTCCTGCGTGGCGGTTCCACGTAACCTTGGGTTGTTTGTTTGTTAAACTCGGCTTCATAATAAATGTTACTTGCTTGATTGAACTCGTAATGACACAAATTTCGGCTCAACGCCCGGGCTCACTAAACATCCATATTGTGGTGGGCTGAATATTCGACTCCTGCGACCGTGCGTGTTGATGTACATGGTTTGTATATCAAAGTTTTGTAAACATTTATCAACTAGTTTGCTCTCTATATTTATATGTATATCTATATATATATCTATATACTTTTGTTTTTGTCTATTTCTGTATATAGATTATAATTGTAAATGTAACAACAATCAGTTTGACGACGCATCGAGAGCAAATGTATGTTTTGGAAACACTTATCTATAAAAAATATACCCTTTTCAGTTTGTTAACAATACATTTTCATTGAAACGCCCACCCACCGCCCACGCCCACTGTGCTGTGCCGATCTGTGTGTGTGTATGTGTGCGTTTGTGTGTCTGCGTGTGTGTTGGGTTTGATCAAGCAGACTCCACTTCCGCTTCCGCTTTGCCGGAAACCATGGGCGCGGATCGCTGATCGCTAATTCTTAGTGCGCACAGTACAAACATTCAGTTTTTATTTTTGTTTTCTTCTTCCGTTATCTTGTCATACAGACTGTGACTTCTCCGACTAGAATATAGTGTTTAGGTTTCCTCTGGTGTGTGTGGAGCGGTGGCTGAAAGGACGAAACCCCTCCACCCCCCCCTTCCATCGTCCGTTGAACATTGTGAACCGGGAAGTATAGTTTCTCGCCATACAGTGTTACAGTTGACTGATTTACGTTTTGGCTTGATATTGTCACGTTTAAGTTATTTCATTTGTTTTGGTTTCGGCTCTAAACTTGTTTCGACGTCCTCATTCTCTCTCTTGCTCTCTTGCTCTCTCGCTCTCTTGCTTTCTTTCATTTTTGCTAGCCCGATTTTCCATTTTTCCCAGCTCACTTTCTTTTACCTCAGTGCCTCTGTTCTATTAATTTCCACTGTTCAGGACCTATGAGTGTTTGCAGCTTCTTCGTTTTCCCGTCCCTGTGACTGTGTGTGTGTTTTTGTGTGTGTGCAATTGAGAGTATATTTCATAGTTTTTATGTTGACTTCAAGGTACGCCCCGCATAGACCCCACATGCCAGACGTCTATGACGTACATCCTCCACTTGTGGGTGTCCTTGTCTGGATGGGATGGGAAAGTCGATGGACGATGGGGGTGATGGTGGGGCTGGGGTGTGGGCGGTAGTGTAGTGTACTCCTCCGTTGTAAGATGTATGTGTGTATCTGTGTGTACGTTTTGCACACATCCGGTGGGATGGTTAGACGGTAAAGGAGTGGGACTGTTCAAAAGTTGCCCAGATTGTCGGTGACGATGCTATATGCTTACCACTTACAGAACTGCTTAGTACGCTTAGAATCGCGGTACCGATTAAAATGTATACAATAAATACCTTACATCCCCCCGCTCCCCTCCCCCCCACGGTGGCGCATTACTTGGCCGATATTCTTTGACGTTCACGTGTTTTTTTTTTCATTATCGCAATTATGAGTGCTTCTAAAACCCGTACAGCTTAATATTAAAATTGTTCAAAGTATCGCTGAATTGAAGTTAGACACGGTTTCTTATTTAATTCCACTGTCTCTTGCTGCCCCTCTGTATGCCCTTATTGATATATTGATACTCCTCCAAACCACCGAGTTTCTCCTGCTCTCCGGTGCTCGTTTGGTTTAGGCGCTGCTGACACAGGGAGCTGACGCGGCACCATGCGCGAATACTACGGGAGATATATTTACCACATTCTCACTCAGAGTCGGGTCAGGTAGGTACAGCGAACGATGCAGGGGGTCTTGGTGACGACGGCAGCAATCTACACCACTACCGTGCACAAACAACACTGGGCGGGGCAGGATGGCGAGGATATCCCAACAAGGGAGACCGCCGTCGGAGGAAAAGCGAAAACAACATCACGTAAATACCGATCTTCTGTTTAGAAGATCGCAGTACTGTCAGCGATAAAAAAAAAATTGGCGATTTTTACCCAACAAGTAAAGGGCGCGTCGGAGGACTCCAAAATAATTAATCGGATCGGATCGGTAGTTATCTGGATCCATTATCAATGAGTGCCTCAATCTCCAGGTTACGTTCCCCAGCACGTTTGGCTCGCGGGAAGACAACGCTGGTATTTTTGCTTAGGTAGCGTCGGTGCCAACTGTCAACTGCCAGTATCTCGAGCCATAGAAAGCTTCGCTCAGCTCACGCTGCTCAATAGTCGGTCGGTGTGCTACCGAACCGACTGTGTTGCCCCGAATTCCCAGTATTGTTGGAGCACGGGAGCAGTAACCAGTATCTCTGAACTGCGAGCTGCGTAGTAGTTGGGTTGGGAAGTGAGGACAGTGCGAGTGAGAGGACACAGTGGACACCCAGCCCCTGGCCGTTGGCTTAGTCCGTGCGTGTTGACGGCGGCACTGCTGCGGCTGTGTCTCTGAGTGTATTATTGCTGTAGGATACTACTGGACGATTCAACAACAACGAACAAAACAAACATACAGGACGAACGAACGAACGAGTGCAAGGAAACCGGACGCAGCCAGTTACAAAGCTGGCCTCAGGAGCCTCAACGTCGTTACGACCGTTACACAGCAGCTGCTGCGCTAAGTGACCTAAAGTATAAGAGCATCATCTCACACGATTCGATTTCATTTGATGTCGTAAAGGCTACGCTTACATTGGTGGGATTGGTTTGTTCTGTTGTGTCTTCCGCTGTTTTCCTCGTAAATGTTCCTCCTCGTCGTGTTCGCCTCTTTCGTCTTCTTCTCTTTCTTCGCATTTTTCGTCCTGTGCTGGTGCTGTTAGCCGCCTAGCCGTGTAACCGGTAGCCGTGGTAACACAGGGGCTGAAAAGCCTCCCGAGCCTAACCCAGAAATAGCGCTAATCTTAGTGCATTCATCGCTTCCTCAGTTAGTACTAACCTTCAAAGAAATGCTGTTACAATTTCAAGATACTCTCTACTCATAAGTGGGAAAAATACTTCTCAAGCGAAACAAGTGGCTTGAAAGGGCGTTATCAGGGTTCCGTTCTGAGTCGTAGAGAAACAACAATCAAACGTAGAGACACCATGATGATCCAGAACGCACTGGACGTCCAAATGAGACGCTAACTCCAGAAAACCCACGATCCTCAAAATTGTTTTCAAACGATCGAAGTGTAACGTTCCTTTCGTTAGCTGACATTGTCGAGATATCAAAAAACCGTGTTGGCCTTACGTTTAACACATCGTTCAAAAAGTCTCGGGACTAACATAGAGATGGCGCTAATAATGCCATTTATATACCAAGGTTCAGAAGTACCAACCTTCAGATGAGGTGTGTCAAAATTTGATGTAATTCGAAACATAACCAAGAAAGCGTGAAAAAAATGGGCCAAAAGGAGTTTCGTGTGTTGATAAAACATTGTTTTCTAATGGGAAAAGCAATGGCTCAGCAATGGCTTGAAAAACATTATCCGGACTCTACTCCGTCGAAAACAACCATTTGTAGGTGGTATGCAGACTTGAAAAAAGATCGTGCCGATACAATTGATGCGGAACGTTCGGGTCGGCCAAATGAGGCAGTAACTCCCGAAAACACCAAGCCAGTATTGAAAATCTTGAAGGGGAGCTAAGATGGTGAACATATCAACTGGTAGTGTATTTACTATTTTGCACAAAAATTGGCTATGATAAAGGTCTTCTCCAAATGGCTGCCGCGTTTGCTCGATCGAATAGAACAAACGATCACAAATCAAAACGATGACCAACGAATTAGGCTTCCAACTGCCTTCCCAACCTCCGTACTCGCCGGATCTGGCCCCCAGCGACTACTGGCTTTTTACAGATCTCAAAAAGATGCTCCGGGAAAAAAGATATGGCTCGAATGGGGTGGTGATCGTTGCTACTGAGGCTCATTTTGAGTCAAACAACAAATCGTTCTACAAACATAGCATTGAAAAGTTAGAGAAGCGTTGGAATGATTGTATTACATTTGAAGAAGATTATCTTGATGAGTAATAAAGAATTTTGCCGATAAAATGATGTTTTCATAGTTAGTCCCGGGACTTTTTGAACGATGTGTTAACTATGAGAAAAAGCTCTGGCATCAAAACGATCGTCATGTGAGTCGGAGCGCACCTGGTGAACCTCGTCCAAAGTGCCCGAAAGCACGATAAACGCCTCCCCAAATTTTGGGATGCGTTGCGTTCGACTATCTTGAGAAGCAAAATGCCATCAACAGTGTTGCAATGACCTCATATGTCAAAAGCCCAACTTGCTTCATCAAGACAACGCACCGGCAAGTCAGAAGTGTATCGAATAAGATGCACGTTGATAGAATCGAATAACTTGATGACGTTGATTAATAAATGCGTTTTGGAACGAGCACGGACGCGTTTTCACCCTTCGGCTCGGGGTCTCTTTTCAGCCTCTGGCCCAACACCTGGGTTGGCTTCAAACAAATTTTTCTCTCTCTCTCTCCCGTCGCTCTCCATCTGTATATCTTCCTCTCTCTCTCTCTCTCTCTCTCTCTCATTGTTCGGTGGGGGTGTATCTTAGTATGTGTCGTTAGCCGTCGTTTTCTAGATCAGCGCGCACCGCAGACGGGCTGGTCCGGTGCTCCGGGTGCCGACTTACTTGACGAACAGATCCTTGAGGGTGGAGCAGAGCGACGAGTCGCAGGTGTCGGCGGAGTCCTCGTCGTCGGTGGTGGCGGCGGCGGCGGCGGCAGCTTTCCCGAACCAGTTCCCGGAGCCGGAGCCGGCCTGGGAACCGGCGGTGGGACCAGCACCGCCCGACTTCTTGGCCGCCGTGTCCGCCTTCTTCGCCGAGCCCCCGGACGAGGAGCCGGAGCCGGTGATGAAGTTCTCGATCGCGTGCCCAATCATGCGCGCGTCCACGATGGCGCTCCGGCCGTCCCACTTGAGCTTGTTGAGCGGTGACCGGTGCTTCGGTGGCGGCGCTGCCACCGCCGCCGGGCGTGGATCGGTGGGCGCAGCGGTGGTGGCTGCGGTGGCGGTGCTCTTGGCAACGGCCGCCGCCTCGAGCAGACCGCGGGACTCGCGGCGCAACCGCTCGAGCGCCTCGCCCGCGAACCCGGCCGCCGCCTGGGACGCGGACTTGCGGCGCGCCCCGATCGGCTGGTGGCGCTTGGTGAACCAACCCGGCTCGACCGCCGGCCGCTCCGAGACCGGCGGGTCCGTGCCGCCCGGGGAGACCGCTCCACCACCACCACCACCCGTGGCCAGCTGCTTGATGCTGTGGTACAGCGAGCTGTCGAAGCTGTTGGACCGGTTCTTGCACCGCAACTTGTCGCCGCCGGCCGCCGAGTCCGCTGCTGCTGCTGCTGCTGCTGCGGCTGGTGATACCTTCAGGAGCGACTTGAGCGACGGGAACGGACGCAGCGCCGGTTGTCCCGGGCCGGGCGGTGCTGCTGGTGACGGTGACGGCGACGGCGACGAGTCCTTCTCGCCGCACCGATTGATCTCGGTGGCCGAGGACGCGAGCGATGACAGGAGCGAGATCAGGTCGGTGTTGGTGCAGACGATGCCCATCTTGCCGGCGGCCGGCTTGCCGCCGGTCGGCTCGGGCGGCTCGGCCAGCGGGGACACCGGCAGCTCGGACGCGCGGCGGAACGACTGGATCGGCGGCAGCGCGGTGCCGACAAAGTCCGAGTAGCGGCGGTTGGTGTAGCGCATCGGCGAGCTCGACCCGGTGCCCGCCTCGTCCAGGGTCTGCACCTCGCACACCCGCTCGTTGCTCGTGTTCCACAGCTTCATGCGGGCCTTGCGCGCCTGCACGATGTCGTCCATAATGTCCAGCTGCAGGTTGTGGACGCTGCCGCGGTGGTCCGTCGACGGTGGCGGCCCGCTGCCGCTTTCGCGCCGCGAGTGCCCCGTCCCCGGTGGTCTGTCGAGAATGGGTGCGTGTGAGTGTCGTGTGTGTGTGTGCGTGGACCGTGACCGTGACCGTGTTGACTTACCGTTGGCCGGCGGGCAGGGCGGCGATCGACTCGCGGCGGCTCCGCCCGAACATGGTCGGCGGCACGCGGCTAATCGTGACGACCGAGTGGCGCCGGCCGCCGGGCTGCGGCGCCGGCGTGCTGCAGAGCGTCGCCAGGAAGGCCTGCTCGCGGGGCGACGGGCCGGAACCCTCGCCGCCGCGCTCCGACAGCCGCCGGACCTGGCTGGCGGTGATGCCGCTCGTGCAGGGCGGCGTCGGCAGCGAGTGCTTGCGGGTTTCGCGCGCCTCCCGCCACGGCGACAGCAGGTACGGGTTCTCCGGCGAGTCGATGTCCAGGCTCTGGCGCTGCGACGACTGGGCGCTCGTCTCGTCCGCCTTCTCGCACGTCTCCGACTCCTCCACCACGATCAGCGGCTCCTGGGTGGGGCCGCTCGGGGCGTGCGACGAGCGCCGCATCCGAAAGAACGCATCTGCTCATTACAGATAGTTACACTCAGGATATGCACGTTACCAACAGAAAACTCCCGACCTTCCTCTGTTTGTTTAGTGTTTCGATTGACCCGAACCGACCCGACCCACTTTACCGTTGACGTTTCGAAACGTCAAAAGGCAACGGTGCGCAAGCTGTCAACATTTAGTGCCAAACAACTGCTCAACGCAAACAAAAGTGCGATGCTAAAACCATTCGGAGGACCTGGGGGTGATGCCACCCTAGCCGGTACTTACCCATCGCTACGCGGGTTGTTTAGTGCGGTGTCTCGTCAGTGCTCCAGCCGCTAGCAGCAACAAGTTGGGACCACGGCGTGGCCACGATTCGAGGCGGACGGGGGCGTGACAAAGGTGACGGCCCAGACGCAGCGGGTTGTTATAAAGCGGTTGGTGAAGTGTCCCGGGTCCTGGGTGATCCTGAACAGCAAGGGGAGCAGCAAGAAGAGAGACAGCCAATTGGCCCAATTGGTATGGTACAGCACCCCCTATCGCACCCCCGTTTTTATCGATCTCCAGGCCTCCGACGTCACTGGCCGAGACTGGCCGAGAGATACCTCTCTCTCTCTCTCTCTCTCTCCTGCTGTCAACTTGTTGTTGTTGCCGTGGCTCCGTCTTGACTTCTGTGCTTGCCTGACTTCGCGCAAACCCATCGGTAAAGATAGATATTGCCTCTATTGGTCACGCGCGCACCATCTCTTTCCCTCCCTCCTACCCACCCACTCACTCTCTCTCTCTCTGGATTACTGACAACTATTATCCTTCTCTGCTGTTTCAGGACACGACAAAGAGCAGCAGCTCAGCCTCCCAATTCCGGTGGAGTCTGGAGTGTAGGAGTGAGCAAGCAAAACACTGGTGCCCGAAACTGCCGCTGCTCACCCACTTTTCCACGAGAAGGTGTCTACTACGTGTTGGTCCTACGCAGCGGGGCGATCAAATTGAAATGAAAAATTGATTGCTGGACCCCCCCAGGGGGGATGGGGAGCTGGGAGCGGGGTTCAAGATGACCGGACACAAACTCGAGAGAGAGAGTGTGTCCTGCCCGTTCCGTCTACTCATACACCGCTGTAGAGTGCTGGGTTGGACTCACTCTCAGGACCTCAGGAGCGAGTCATACACGCCTCTGTTCCTCGCCACCCACCCCACCGCCCCACAGCGCTTTGATTGTGTGACTTGATAGAAGTGTTGGACAGCAGGGTGTTGGGCAGCCCCCCCGCCATAAGCCCCGGTCCTGTCTGTCCGACTGTTCAACGACGCCACATTTGCCCAAACCACTGCACGGAACGGTGCACCGCGTAGACCTTTCTCATCCTTACAGACACACACACACACACACACGCACGCACACGCACAACACACGCGGTATTAGTATACATTCATATCTATATCCGAGGCCAGCGCGCTGGAGGCGTTTGTGAGCTGGCCACGTAGGGGGCTACGCTACGGTTAGGTCTGACGGGGTGTCCTTCCATGGGCCCCGGACCTGTGGAGACCACACTCTGCTGCGTATGTTAACTCACTCTGCTCTGCTGCTGCTGGTGCTGCTGTTGCTGGTGCTGGTGCTGCTGGTGCTGGTGCTGCTGTTGCTGTTGCTGCTGCTGATCTCAGTAACGGGCTAAGCTATCCAACCGCTCACTGCGGCACTGCTGCCCATCACGCAGCACGCAATCGGCCGTTTCCGAATTGGCCAACAATCCACCAAAAGATCCGACTGGATCGTCCTGGCCCTGTGACGTACGCGCTAGAGAGCTAGCGAAGTGCGAAGCGAAGCGGGTGCGAAAACGTTGACTGACCGTACTGCATCTGAAGTGTTCCCGTTGTCCTATCGCTGGCTCTGGCGCTGGCTCGAGATGAGCGAACGGCGAGCGAACACCGAGAGGAGTTGTGATTGCGACGTCTCCACCGACACCGCGGAGCGAGAGCGTCCAAAGAGTTTCGTCAGCCCCACATCGTGCCCCGCGTGAGATATCTGCTGCTCATCTCTCGCGCTCAAGCAGCCCCAACACGGTCCAAGAGTTTCCCGCTCACGTCACACAACACGCTACGCCACCTCTGCTGCCAGCGCAGCAGGCAGCAACAGGACCACCGGCGATTGTAAACAAAAACCTGTGACTCCTGTGTAGTCCAGCAAGAAAAACAAGTCCACCCGAGCAGAGTAGGGAGTGCGACTCGCGGTCGAGTCGCGCACTACGGAACAGTGCGTCATCAACAGTTAAATATAATGTAAACGAAACGACAATCATTTAAACGATAACATGCTGAAACAGTACTAGCAGTAACTCAGTATCGTGTTAGCTTCCGTTGTAGGATGGTTCAAATTTGGAGCAAGTCCCAGTTCTCTTGAAGTCCTAAAGTTTGCCTAGAAATCGCTTGGACACCCTCGGAATACGCACGGAATGTCGGAAAGATTCTTGCCTGGGCAACGGCATAGCACCAATCCCGGCGAAGAATCTTTCACCATACCTGACCACAAGGACGACACACGGGTCAGGACACGGTTTTTCCACATCCATCTAGTGGACGCGCACGGCGCAAGCGTGTGTGCAGTACGTGATGCGATTCGTACAGCAGAGAGACACAGAGAGAGAAAGAGAGAGAGAAAATGTCAAAGAGGCGACACCGGTGTACGACATGCATCCGCAACTACCTAACGTCTCAAATTATCCTGTAGACCTGTAGTTGTTATCTATAACGTTATCGTCAAACAAGCGATTCAATGGACGAACCGTTTCAACGGCGTGTTTGCTCCGTACGACGACCGTACTGTCGTGCCGGGTCCTGACAGTTTCCGGTGGGCCGGTTTCTCTTTCGAGGGAATTTGGAGAGTTTGCGAATTTGGTCAGTATCCGATCTTATTTGCGATAAATCTATGTTATTCGCCGATCTCATCTGATCAGCCTCTGACAGATCAGCTTCACGTCAACGACGTCCGTCAAGGAGCATGTGGAAACGGGAATTTATTATCGCATACGCCTAATTGGATGAATGTTTTGTGATAAATTAAACGGAACGAGGCTGTTACGCGAAATTGCCCATCCAGATTGTACAGAAGCTGGAAGCCGATGGAAGCTGGTTCCATCCATAGTTGCTCCTTGACGAGTGTCGCTTCCGCTGAGCAACCGTTGCACTCCGGATCACTCTTTCTCATTCTTTCTAGCTTTCTCGCACGCACGTACTCACGATGCGCACGCCCGTGATTTTTGCTACTACAACAACGACTCTTGGCCTATACTTTATGCTTTATTTTATACGATAACGATTCCTTGGCCTTACTGCTTCTGCTTCGTCGCTCTACGGAACGAAAGGTCAAGCGCTCGAGGAAGAAACCGTTTGGGCAAGGCAACGTTGCGCAAATGCATCCAACCCAACACTTTCGGTGGCACGAACAGTTGCTGCGCCGCCGTGTGAAGTTTTCCCCAACACAGAGGCACATGTTACCGTCGGCGACATGTTTTGGCTAAATAAACGAGCTAGTCCTCCTACGTTGGGATCGGTGTTTCACGCGTAACCCACTTGCAGCAGCGCCCTTGCCCTCGCTTTGATTGCGCTAAACCTACAGAATAAATTGGGTTGCACCTCAACAGAAACGGCTCAAGAGTGAGCACGTCAAGCACCTCAAGCATCTTCATGTGCGGGATGTGTCGGGACACCTTTCGAAGGCTGACCCCGAGCCGCGAGCTCTTGCGAACAGACAGTGGCGCCACAGGGCACACCGCCCGCATCCAACGTAGATATATACACAGATAGCAGCTCTACACTTCAGTACAGGATGAATAGGCTTAGTAGATGGCAATAGACGGGGTCCTCCTGCTCTTGATTGCTGTGGTCAGCGCAGTTCACAGCATCGCGCGCCCCTACAGACTACTCGCGGTGGTGTACACACTATCTACAGCCCTATCAGCTCGAGTTGCCCTGCGTTGCCTAGAGCGTTACACTAGCGGAGCACTTGTTGCTTGCGGGCTTGGGATGGCGGCGGCGATGGTCGCGTGGATCGCAGGGATTCCTTGCCCGTATCTCGACCGGTACGCTCAGCTCAGCTGGACATGGTTTCACCGTCCACCGACTCACACTCCGACGACAGCAGGGCACTCAGCACCTCATCGTCAACGCGCGGTACATCGCTCGCTGAGACCGCACCGAACGCTGGCGTTCGGGCTCCGGAGTCCGGCACCGGAGCCGACAATTGCTGCTGTTGCTGCTGCTGCTTCATCAGCTGCGTCATCAGTGGCAGGGACAGCATCAAGGCAGCGCGGTGGCTCGTCTCATCCGGCTCGTCGTCACCGAAACTGTTGGGGCGCTGCACGAGAAAGCCGCCATTCAGCCCCGCGCTGGACATACGTGTGCGATCCTGTGGATGGGCAAAAAAGCTGTCAATTGGCTGGGTATCTTTGATTTCGATCAATTTCTGTGTCGCCCTTCTCCCTCGCCGCCCTTTTGCTTGTTCGGCTAGCCGGGGGTTAGTTCGGGGGAGGGCTACTACGTGCGGGGGCTCTTGGCGGGTGGCTTGATGTTTGTTTTTTTAGAAAAATTGCTTTCCTGTGAAGAGTTGAGAGAAAGGAGTGGATTGGAACTTCGGTTAAAAGTAGGCAGCTGACTCGGAGCACTCGTCTGCTCGCCTGACGGTTCTAACGGGCACCACTACCACAACGACTACTCAAGCAGCCAACGCTTAGCTATATACAACTACCCTAACCTACGGAGTTGATCGAAATCCAAAAAAAGAAACCACGTGGCTTACAACCAACAAGCAGCTTCAAGAGGTTGCCTCCGCTGCTGTACTGTTCTACTATACTATGCTGTACTGTACGGTGCGTACTACTGCAGCTACTACGGCTACGGGTTACCTGACACTGACCCGTCTGGTGCCTCTGTGACTATACATAGTATAGGGGCTACTTGACGCACAGATGCGCGTACGCTAACGCTAGAGCTACACACGGTCAAACAAACAAACCTACGACCACGTTTCAAGTCTCAAAAGGGTCTCAAGAGCTCGAAGGTGCTCTAGAGATAGCCCTCCCAGAGGTCCGACGCTGTCAGCCACCGACGCTGGTGGTGTGCGGCGGCGGCGGCGTGCAGGAGACGGTTGGCACAATGGTAACCGGCGGCGACTCCGCCTTCACCACCACCGAGGTGTTGCCACTGTCGTCGTCGTCGGTAGCGCTCGTCACCGGCGGGAGGTCTGGTGTGTGGTGCGCTGACTGCGACGGGGCGGCTTCCCCGCTGGCCACCGAGATGTACGCCATGCTGGCCAGCAAACCGTGCTGCAGCCGCACCATACTTACGTAGCGCTCGATGTAGCTGCTCATGGTGGCCGGCGTCGTGTTCAGGAGCTCGGCGGCCCGCGGCAGACTGATCACCTCGCGCTGCACCATATCGACGAGCTGCGCGATGGTCGCGGTCGCGTCACCCGGCTCGCCCGACACATCCCGCAGTCGCAGCCTCGACGTGTACGGTGCATCCCTAAAATCGAGCGAGAGAGAGAGAGAGAGTGATAAAGCCGTGGCCGGTCCTGGTGGACCTAGGTACCTACTTGTAGGGATGCTTCAGACACCCGTAAGTATCCCGGTAGTGGCCGTACAGTGTGCCATACGAGACGCCCAGTATCTTGGCCGCCTTCTTCATCTCGAGCGCCTTCTGCTTGATGTCCTCCATCACGCGCTTGGTGAACGGTTCCTCCCAGAACTGCTGCCGGCGGCCCTTCTTCAGGTAGTCGTTCATCTTGACCACGTTCCGCCAGCGGGCCTGCTCCGTCGGTGTCAGAAAGACACCGTAGCTCGGGCTCGTCGGCGGCCCCGGTGGCGTTGACTCCTGCTGTTCCTGCTGCTGTTGATGGTGGTGGAGATCAAGCTGCTGCTGCTGCTGCTGCTGGTGGTGGTGGTTGCTATCGTCCAGTGGCCGGGGGCTCTCAAACTTGGCCGCCACTCCGGTCGCCAGGTGGTCTTGCTCTTGCTGCCCAAACAGACCGCCGCCACCCGAGTCCCCCGACACACTGCCGCTACTGCCCCAGGTGTAGTGCGTGAAACCGGCGCCACCGCCCAGGTCGGACGACGAGGCCGGCGTATCGGGACGTTCCGACTTGGTAAATACTGGACCGGCACTACCATCGGCGGCGGAGGCGGAGGCGTCGGCGCTCTCGAACGGGTCACGGGTCAGCTTGACGGTCGGCTCCGACGCTCCGACAATCGGTGGTACCAGACCCTCGGGTGCCATGGCACCGACGGTCTCGGCGAGCGGCGAGAAACTAAGTCCGACGGGCTGCGACAGCCTGGGCCTGGTGGTGGTGATAGAAATGGTGGTGGTTAGTTGGACATGTTCACATCACAGGGCTGGCTGAAGCGCTTACCGTGGCTGAAACGTCATGTACTCCTCGTCCAGTGGCGGGCGGCCTCGCTTCTTCTTGCCCACCGGCAGCCCACCGCCTCTACTCAGCAGCGGTAGTGGGGGCAGGGCCTCCGGTTGTTCCGCATCGCAGCCCACCGCGTGCTGCTGCTGCTGCTGCTGCTCCTGCCGCTCATGGTCATCATCTGAAGCCACAGCGCGCGGCTCACTAGTGTCCTTCACGGTAAGCAGCCGGCTGCTGCTGATGCCGGTGCCTGCGAATGGCGTGGCCACTTCTTCCAGCTCATAGGCCCCCCCATTGGCATTGGCTATGCTGCTGCTGCTGACGTTGTTGTTGTTTTGGTTGTGGTTGACACTATGCACGGCCACGCTGCTGTCATCGGGGCTGTCTGTCAGCACGGAGATGGTCGTCGTCTGCGGCGGTGTCGTCATGGTGGACGGTGGGCTCAGATGGTAGTGGTGCGGAGGCGGAGCACCGCCACTGCTGCCACTGCCGCTGTGGTGGTGGTGCTGATCGTCGCTGCTGACGGTGCTGCTACAGTCGAACTTAACTCTGTTGCTGCTGCTGCTGCTGCTGCTGGTGTTGGCGGTGGTGATGTTGGCAGGACTGACGGCTGCCACCGCTACGGCGGCCTCCTGCTCGCGCCAGGACACCTCCGCCAGGCCCTTGATGCACAGCTCCTCGGCCGTCTTGAGCAGCGAGCCGATCATGGTCTGCTTCACGTTGATCTCGCCCCGGTACATGAACTCGATCAGACACTTGACGTCCTCGTAGCGCGCCTCGCGCATGATGATGATCGGGTCCTTCTCCGAGCTGCAGTTCGTCAGCAGCTGATCGAAGTAGGTGCTACAGGCGCACAGCACCACCCGATGGGCGCGGATCGTTTGGCCCTCGCACGCCAGCGTCACGTCGCAGAAGCAACCCCGGTCGAGCAGCTGCGAAAACATCGTCTGCAGGTTCGTGTGGTGGTACTTCCACCGGAGACAGTACTGCTGCTGCGACACCATGGCACCCGGCGTCTACTAACTGCTAGAGACAGACAGAGAGACAGAGAGACAGAGAGAGAGAGAGAGAGAAAGAGAAAATCTGTAGATGAATCGGAAGTCGGAATGGAATCGCCGTCTTGTTGAAACCGAATGTCGCCCAAGAGGGGGCAGCTTCGGGCAGCGTCAACGGTTGCCGGAGGATCCTTCTTCATTTACGAAGAAAACGAAGTTTAAGTTGAAAACCACACCACTTCGAGCGTCTCTTTTTCGTGGATGTCAAAGGCGTTACTAAATGTTTACAATTTCCACAATGAAGTTTGACGTTTCGAAAGTGATCGATAGTTTAAAATCCGCACACTAGACGGACCCTTTTCTGGATGATAGTTGGCGCGATCGTCATTTGCGGGGAAATGCAACTGGTGAACCTCATTCAAAGCGCCGCGAAAACAGAACAATCGCCTCGGAAAGGTTGTGGTAGTGGGATTTTGAGATATGCGTGGTGCAATCTGACTATCTTGACTATCTGAGAGAAGCGAAATATGAGGGGGAACATTATACAGCGCTGTTGGAGTGTTCGAAGGCCGAAAAGGCAAAGAGGAACGACCTCATATGTCAAAAGCCCACTTTGCTTCATCATGACCAGAAGTGAATCGAAATCATCGGTAATTTCGCCAGCATAGAGAGGTTGTCGATGAAACTGAGGTCTAGTTTGAGGCAAAAGATAAATCGTTCCACAAACGTGAGATGGAAATGTTAGAACCGGCGCACGAATAGAGTTGTGTGTGGCTCTTGATGTGGCGCCCCGAAACCTTTCAACCCACGGACTGTTCGTAGCACACGTAGAACTCATGGAAGCGCCAAAACGATCCAAAGATCCAACCTAGTAACTAGTGTCAACTGTAGCTCTGGTATAAATGTTCTCCCTGGCGATAACGGCAGACTCCGAGTCAGACGTTCCTCGGCCGTTGGTCGGGCGGAGCGATTCGACACACCGATAAACACGCATGTGTAAGGCGAATTGTTGTTTAACTGAAAATAATTGAAACCGTGCATTGTTTTGCTTCGCCCCTAGTTTCGCTCGACGCTTACGGAAGGGCTTCAGGAAAGCGGCAGCGCGAGCAGAATGCGTTGTTTCCGCTTTCGCACTCCATGGCGTTGTTGTTGTTGTAGTCGTTGTTGTAGAACAACTCAAAACGGCACGAATTCGAAGAAACACAGGCGCTTTTTGCACACCCGCCTGTTGACCTGTTTTGACCGCCCCACCAGGTGGGTGGGTCGGTTGTTGATGTGTCCACCACCGACCACCACCACCGGTGGGCTTGTTTATCACTTTTCATGTTTTTCATATTTGACATTTTCCATTTGCGACTCTGCGACTCCGTTGTTGCTGTTCCCGAAATGTTGTTGTTCGTCCTTTTTTTGTTTTTGGATTTTTAAACCTGCTTTTCTTGCACCGCGACTTTCCAACATCTTGTTGTGCTTTTTTCTTTTTTTTCAGTTCACCAAAAGTGAGGTTAGAGTAACGCGCGATGCAAACAATCGCGCGACATCCTTATTGTGAATGTTTTACCGAACCTTCCTTTTTTCCTCCCATTTCCTCCGGCGCCAATTGGAGCGTGTGCTGTTAGTTGTATTTACACTGTTTGCCTCTTCCGTTGGCTCTGTTCCTGCATTTGGTGCGAATGTTTTTGTTGGGGTTCCGGAAAAAAAACAAAACCCGATAACGGACGCACCTAAACAAGGTGGTAGTCCCGGACCTGGGAGGGCCACTGGGAGGCCGTCCGTCCACCTATGCTCCCGACCACACATACGCGTAGATGGCCTGGACTGCTAAAGCCCGGACCAGGTTGCAACAGCCGATAACAAGAAACTAAAAACACAAACAAGCAAACAAACAAAAACTGGCAACAGCATAAATGGAGCATAAAAAATAAAACAACACAGCCCAGCACCGTGGGGCAGGGAGCGGTGTGGCCAGCAAAAAAAGAACCAGAAGAAGGTGCCAGGGTAGCCGGCGACCCGGCGACGGCAATTACGCGGCCGCGGCCATATCTCGTCGGGGGTGAAAAAAACTCCAAACAGAAACGAAACGAAACGAAACGGCAAAAAAGCCGTGTCACAAACAGCAAAGTTCAACATTTGTAGGCCAGCAACAGCTTCGGGGGGGGCGGGCAGTGTGGGGTAGAGTGTGTGTGAGAGAGAGAGGCGGGACGTTTTTGTAATTATCATCAGTGCAGCAACAGAAGAAAAAAAAATGGCGACTGCAAGCAGAGGTCCTCCCCAGAATACGGTCATACGGCCATTGCTTCGGTTTTAGGAACACGGAACACGGTCCGTGTGACCTCTCTCCACGGCGTCACGGGGCCACAGCGCACAAGGTTGCCGCAAGGGAATGAAATAAGCGGCGGTCTAGCACAGATCGACCGACCGATCCTCAATATCTGACAGCCAGAAATGCGCCCGTCACAAGAGAATCGCATTTTGGCGACAATAGACGAAAACTATCGTAGACTAAGGAACTGGAATGACTATGGTCACGCGGCCGGACAAGTACGAGCTGCATTCCGCAACTGGATCCAATGTCCCCCTAGACACACTGGTCCAGTGTCCAGGTTCAGGACTTTGAACTTCAAAAGCGATAGCGAACTTGACATAGCGATTCCTATTTCACTTGAGATTTCTGAGACTGAGGCCAAGCTTTCCCACAACGTCCAAGGCCTGACGGTTCCAAGGTTGCTTTCAAGACGCTTCCAAGACTTGGTAATAAATCGCATTGGCTTTCAGGCGTGAAGCTTGATGACTCGGACCTTGGTTCGGACACTCCCAGAATTACTTTCATAATGTAGACACTGTAGGACCGGAGTCCCCACACTAGAGATCCCCCCAGCTTGGGTCTGGACCTCTGGAACCTCTGGAACCTCTGGAATAGCGGGGCTTCAACAACAACCGATACGGTACAGACACTACTCTATGCGTTTATATCTCAAGTTCACATTTGACCCGATTAGCCAAGAGTACTTTCAGCTGCAATATCAACTATTGCCTATCACAAAGGGTTCTCGAATCTCGGTTCGGGGAATAGCCAAAAGAAACATGGTGCTTAGTCAGATGAGTATGCTGTGACTGCTGGAGCGATATGAATCGAGTTTGCGTTGCGAAATGATCACGAAAATGTGTTTTCGGCAGCGACATTTCATTTTTCTGACGTCACTCAAAATAGATTCCACCGATCCGTTTGATATTCCAACAAGATCATCAAGGTCTGGAAGTGTCAAACAACGATATTAGACCATCAATTCATTGTTTTTTCGTGTAGCTCGTGTTCACCCGGCTTTCCCGACCCTTCGTCGACCATTTTGGAGTGCTTACAGGCGCTTATCGTTATCTTATCGTTGCTTATCGTTATCGTTGTCGTTGCTTATCGTTATGGTTATCGTTTACGCTTATGTCAAAAAGTTTATACGTCCGCGGAGACGTAAACGATTAGACGATTACAGATTAACGCCAAATCGAGTTTTCACGCTTGGCGTGGCCCCAACGATAAACTCTTGTTTTCCATAGAGCTTGCCCCCCGACCAGGCTTTCTCCGATATTTTCAACCTTTTTTTTTGTTTGGTAGCAGAAATTTCATGCAGACATTGTGAAAATCGAAGCGTTCATCGTTAACTGTTTACAAAAGGACCTAATTAGTATTTCGACTAACTAATAGCACTTCGAGGACATGATCAAGTGTGCGTATAGAATGCTAGGTTTTATAATTCGAATGTCTTCTGAGTTCCGTTACGTTCTGTGTCTTAAAGCTTTGTATTGTTCTCTCGTTTGACCGATCCTTGATTCCATCCTTGATCCTTCCACCATATAAAACGCGCTGCCTTCTACTTGGGCTCATGCTTTCATGTCTTAATGGTAAAATGTTTCGTCCTCGTTACTGTCGCCTGTGTCTTCCTTATATATCGGTTACCTGCTTCGTTCTTGCGTTTCGTCTGATTGATTAGTTTCAGTTCTAATTTCTGGGTTAAGTTGCTATTGTTAATTAGGCTAAGTTGCCCGTTGACTGTTTTTTTTACAAATAAACAAATAAATTAGTATTTTTTCAAGCATTCCGTTACTTTTCGGCCACAGTGTTGTGTAAAGGTAGGCCGGTTGATGTAACCTCCATAATCGGGTGTTTGGCTGCTGCGCTGTGCATTAAGGTTATCCCGCCCCGCGTTGCTGCCCCCGTGCTAAGACAATAACAATAGGGTGGAGGTGGGTGGGTGGTTCGTCGCCAGGCATTACACAGACAC
>NC_071287.1:6476151-6539967 GCF_943735745.2 Anopheles bellator | reverse complement strand
CAACATGCGCGGCCACATTCTTGTCTATTCGCGCGCTCCCACTAGTGTACCTCGTTCTCGCGGCCCTTTCCCCGTCCAAGGCGAAGGGCCTTCCGTGTGAGGTGCGGTGCGGTGCGGTCAGCAACGCAAACAAACACTCACATGCACACTCATCCGAGGGGGGGGGAAGAAGTGGGTACGCGATCCACAGCGAGAGAGAGAGAGAGAGAGAGAGGGAGAGAAGTGCATAAAAATGCGGCGACCCACACTACTAGGTTGTTTGCTAAGTTTTGCGGGTCGATACCAGAGGGCGCTGCTACTGGTCTAACTTTCTTTTTGTAACATTGGTACACTCTTCGTATGAACGTATGTGAAGTTTCATTTTAATCGGTCACTTTCTTTTTTATTACAAGCCATTTAGTATCGACGTGTTTCAATATTTTTTACAATTTAGTGATTTATTTTTAATTTTGGCAAGGTTTAAAAGGAAAGGAAAATTATGAACGAATGTTGAAAGTGCATAAAGACTCGATTGGAAAATAAATAGGAGGGTTTCTGTGTACACATACACATAGACAACACCTGAAATTGTAGACAAAACACAGGATAACGTGTTGGAAAACCGTCGAATCACTGATAGACTGAGCGACTTCCATCTGTTTCCACAGCCAAAAAAATCATTCGTGAAAAACGTTTTTCATCTCATGATGACGTCATAGCAGCTGCGGAAGCGTATTTTGAAGTCCTTCCAGAATCTTACTTCAGGGACGAAATTCTTTAATTGAAGTCTCGTTGAAACTGAATGCTGAATAATAAAGTATGTTTCAAACCATAAAAATGTGTCCTTCTTATCGAACCGCAAAACTTAGTAAACAACCTAGTATTTCTGTTTCTGGTTTTTGTTTTGTTTTTTTTTTGTTTGCATATCATAGAGGCTAACGGCCAACGGCAACGGGCCGCGCCGTGGCCCTCTCGAGGTTTTGGAATGTAACAGCACACCATCACACCCGTTCCCGTTCACCCAGTTCACCCCCATACTACGGGCGAATGCAATGTAAATGCATTCGAGGTGCGCGCGCTCTAGCTCCCCGAAGCTCCCCCTTCCGAGAGTTCATCTTCATCTTCCTTCGCCCAGAAAATTGCACCTCTGCATTGGGCCACCTCTCTTGGGCTTCGTTCAATGGCGACGGGGAAGCGGCAGGACCTTGGTGAGCTGAAAAGCAGCACAGCGAGCGCACAGTTGCCGCTCTCGCTCTCCAGTCGGGGGTCACCCGCGGAGGGGGGGGCGGGCGCGCGAGCCCACTTTGCCACTGCTGCTATTACCGCTATGCCCCGTCGACGCGATGCGACTCGATGCTCCGATCGTGCGAAAGCAGAAAACCGAATCCCCCAAATCCCCGTTGGATCCATCGGCGAGCAGGACGTGGACAGGCTTTTGAGCCCCACTAAAACGGCAGATCTGTTGCCATTTCCGAGAGTTCTATGAGAAAAGACACAGCAGCGGCCGAACAGGGATCGCGTACAGTAACGTATCCATGATCCAGCAACAACAAACGTCACAAAACCAAAGTTGGACAAATACGATGAAACGCATTCCTCCAGCAGAGTGATCTACAATCAGAATGGATCTTGAATTTTTGGAAACAGGATCTTTCGATCATGCACATGCTCGAGAAAACAGTCGGTTCGCTCAGTCGGTCGGGAAATTCCAAGAAAGAAAGACAGTGCAAGACTGAGAATCTAACAATATTGTATTAATTCGCGAAACTGGCGAAAATAGACGATGGTATGGTTCAGGACTATGGATGGTTCAGATGGATGGATCTTCACATTCGCGATCACTTAGAAACTGCCATCCGTGTGTACAGTACTTCCAGAATTCCCCCTGACGATTTCGTTCCCCTGCCTGACGGAGCTCCAGGGCTGCTTCCAGCTGACAGGCGATCGTTTTGTTTTGTGATCGGAAAACTCGATGTACCCGAGAAGCGACGACTGTCGTGGAGCAATCGCGCAGGCCAACTCATTTGCCTTTCACAGCTGTTACTGCGCGCTGTCACATTATGTGCTTTCGGGATAGCCATGTAGCGCTTGACCTTAGGTTCAACCACAGGTCGTGTGCGTCGAAAATGGTTGGGCAACGTTGAGGATTTCGTTTCAGCTGCAGTCTCCGTACGATTTCGGGTTACCAGATTGTCGACATTGTTTTCGTCCACTTCCGGAACCGGTTAGAATCTGTGACGCAGCTGCAAACTGCGTTTGGTCTGGTGCGGCTGTCAGTGGAAGTGGGGAATGTCTATTTCAGGAACCAGCACCGGACGCTGCACCGGTTAGGCTTTGGTGAAGCATGTTTATGGGTGGCAAGCATTTTATTGGCTGAAGAGCTTTTTGGGCAGGCCCTGACCCCACCCTGACGGGGCCCTGGACCTACTGTTGTAGGTGCTCGTGTAACTGTTGACCAGGAAACCAGGACCAGTCCTAAACCACGGGGGAACCCTCCAACATCTTCACTCCCGCGGTTTCGCGCTCGCCAGCGATGGACTCGCGTATCTCAAAGCGATCTCGGGGGGTGGGGGGGTGGCCGGGGGGGGGGGGCGACAGAGTGTTGGGAGTGGAGTGGATGGCCGGGAAGAAGCTCTCGGGGCCGCGAATCGGATTGGAAACTGCGTGTGCTGCGCCGATACCCCAACAACGCGAACCCCGAACCCAACACACGCCGCTGTGTGCTTCTGTGTGTGTGTGTGTGTGTGTGTGTGTGTGTGTGTGTGACGATGGCGGTGTTCAAGGTGGGTGGAAGAAGTCTAGCAAAACTAGTTTCCCCCCCTCTGCCTCCCGCGTTCTCTTCGGGGCTCGAAGGCAGAGCCATTTTTCCAATGTCAATTTGCGATTCATAATTGTGGTTTTTCTTTTGTGTACGCTTTCGGACGATTTTTTTCCTCATACGAGAGAGAGAGAGAGAGAGAGAAAGAGCTCTAAGCTTTATATCGAGAGATGGTTTTCCCATTACTCTTTGCATTTCATTGGACTCCAAACTCTGCCATCCGAACAAGTAAAACAAATCGCAAGAGATCAAGAGAGAGAGAGGGAGACACATCCATAGAGAGATACAGAGAGAGAAAGAGAAGAGGGAGGACTTCGACAAGAGCAGACTGTGAGCCCCGCGAACACAACGCCGAACCTTTGGGCCTCGATGGTGATGGTGAGTTGTTTACATCCTTGATAACTATCTCATTGTTTTGCATTACACTGCAACGCATCTATTGCTCAGATTGCGGCACGGCTAGTGAGCAACGGACTTGAGCTCCAACGAGTGTGCGTTTCTTGGATTGCCAATTGGCCAAGTTGCGGAGGGACTCCCAAAACACACGTCGGTCACACATTACGGATATGGATTTTTTTTACGTCAGAGGGTCCTGCCCTGTCCGGACGTCCGGAAAATGAACGGAAAACAGTACGTGAACGTCATAAACCGCCTGCCATGGTTCACATGTGTTATCACTCGCGTGGCGGAAATGCATCCTTTTCTGGTCAGGAAACAACTTCCTTTAACCAGCGCTACTTAACCTCGCTCACTCAGTCTTCCTTTTTTCTCACTTCCGGGGCAGTAAAAAAGGGGCACTGGTCAGGTCAGGTCCAGACCAGAATATCGTCAGAAGCATCCAAAACCAAGACGAAGATATTTTTTGAATGTCCCCAATAAAACGGCGGCGGTGGCGATGAGACGGACTTTATGGGCGGATAATTGTACGTTTCAGGGCCACGCCGCATTTGGCGTGCTGAGATCGTAATGGACGGTGTAATGGACAAAAACATTGACAAAAGCCGTCCAGATCGTTTTCCAGTTCCAGACGTTCTCGAGAGTATTGCCGACAGAACACTATTGCCCAACTTCGGACTCTTCGAGCAACAAACGCCAAAGAAACGCACAGCAAAAGCACACACGTTTTCGTTCGTTTGTGAAGTCTGACAGTTGTCTGAAATTTTCCGTCAAACTGCTGAAACCCTTGTTAATGTGACGTACAACGTGCAAATGAGTGAGCAGAAAGACTCAGCAGAAACACACACAAATAATATCAACAAAAAATAAAGTACAAAATGGATGGACCACAAAAAGCTACATTACGCGAAACAACAAAAAACAACACACGACAGAACAAAAAATAGCAAAACAGCAGTAAAACATTGAGGTGCTCGAAAAAAAAACCAAAAACAAGCATTACGCGACAGAGCCAGTGGTCGATGGTGCAAAAACCAAACAACACCACAAACCAAAAAAGTAGCTAGCAACCAAAAAGGAGGTTGAAATTAATTTTACTAAAAGAAACGATGAGCCAACTATTAAAGCAAGGCAGCAGCGGCAGCAACATCATTAAAAGACCCGCGGACACTTCGCTAACACCAGCAAATGGTACCATTCGCCGTCGTCGTCGGAGAGAGAGAGAGAGAGAGAGACGGGCAAGAGGCAAGGCAGGCGAGAGGCCGCCGAACGGGCAGAAGAGTCGCATTAGTCGCGGCCAACATACGGGTTTCACCGGTACTTTCGAATTGCGATAATACTTTCGAATCATTGTAATTCCTAGGAGTTTAGTTAACGGATAACCGAGCAGCGCACCCAAAGCGCCACATGCAAACATGGCTGGGTGTGTTGCTGCAACACCTGCACAGAACCTCAGGAGCAAGGAACAAACGCGTGGGGCAGAACAGAAACAGCAAACGGTGAAGGCGAAACGGACGAAGGGCGAAAACAATCGAAATCGCGGTGCTCAGCATCAACATAGAGAAAGAGCAAAAGTACATTACTACAATAATAGTAGCAAAACAGTCAACACTCAATGACACAGAAAAGAACGGAGAATGAAAGAAAAACAGAAATAGAGAGAGAGAAAGAGAGAGAGAGGAAAACAGCCAGCGATAAAAACAGTAGATAGCCTACACGACAGAAAGAGAAAGAGAGAGAAAAAGAGAGAGAGAGAGAAAGAGAGATGCAGACAGAAACAGAGAGAGCGAGAGAGAATAAACGCGTCAAGGGCAACATGCTGGGCCCCCCCCGTTGGGTTGGATAGTGGCGCGCTGAAGAAGACGGTGGTTCGGTGGGGTTTATGGAGTTGTTCCCAGCTCCCCAGCATACACTACACATCACAGAAAACCACAAGTGCGCACTCTCTTGGCGATTCCAACACACATACACAGGACACACACACCACAAAATGGCACGAAACCAACAGTGAAAATAGACTCAGAGGCAGCAAAACAACATGTAACCAAACGACACCCCAAATGGGTTGAAGTACGTGGAAGAAGGGGGTGCCCGGAAGGGGGAGCGTTTGCAGCATAACTCTGCAAGGAGGAAACGAGGGGAGGGGGACGGGAGGCTGCTTCCTCGGAGACACCACCTCTCTCGGTCAAGAGAGGCTGGTCAGAGCGGCGCGCGCGACACACACCGCGAGCGCCGAAGAAAAACGTGAGGCGAACAGAAATGAGGACACAGAGAGGATGATGTGTGGGGTGGGCTGAGGGGAAGGGGGGTGGCAATAATGTGGATGTTGGCCGGGGGTAACCTTTTTGAAACATAAAGAGCAAAAACTAGCGAAGCGGTGAAGCCCATTACCATGCCACGGCCACGGGCCACGCCATTCGGTGCGGTGATCCTGCAATGTGGTCACCCCGGAAACGAAACAACAGACCCCAGACCGGGAACACACCTGGAACCCCGCTTCCCCGCTCTCTACGTACGAACGGTGGAGATCATCTAAGCGCCCCGCCCCCCTTACAGCAGCACAATCGCACTTGGTTTTTTTTTTCGGCCCCCAAAAGATGTCGAACCGAAGCGGTCCCAGAGCAAGAATTAGGACTAATATCACTCCGAACCCCGGCAGGTTTTCCCGTTAGGTCCCACCACAGGACCCGGACCGTTCGCCCCGTTACTCCAGTGCCTGTGGGCTGAGGGCTTCAGCTTGGGCGCATGCGAACGCCCAAAACCCTCACAGGAGTCTGTTGTTTCTGAGACTCTACCTACGACTAGGGTGCAATCTAGGCAATCCGACTAGGAGAGCCTCTAGTAGTTGGTGTAAGCCGGGCGGTTTAGTAACCCATTTGGAACCCCATTGGGCTTATTCGATACTGGGCAGGTAAATTTTATTACAGTCCAACATAAATGACCGTTGGGTACTACGTTTGGTGTGGGATTCCATAATTGCATCTTACCAGTGCATGCTGTTGACTCTTCTTCCACCAATTCAATTTCCTGGAATTAACAATACCAATTCTTGGCCTAAGCCTCCTTCGAACAAATGAGCTTCGTTTTGCAGCTCTCGAACCCACGAAAGGTTTACGGGAGATTGACTCAACAAGTCGTTCGAACGATGCAGTGTATACTGTCGGAACCCTAAAGGAAGAAACTCCTTTCGAAAAAGGCCCAAAAAGTGACTTTACGACAGCCACAGTAGGTTCGGACGCAACAAATCCTTTTCCGGGAACCTTTTCATCCGATCGACTACGGCCCAAACCACCTTTCCTGTCCGGTAAAACTAACGCCGTTGCCGGGCGTTGAGTGGGCATCCTTATCAGAAAAGTCTGTTTTCCGAGGCGGTCGAAGAACGCGACCCGACTGCACTGCACTACAGATTTGTCGACAGAACCCGCCTATAAGGCCAAAAACATGTTAAAGGAGCGCAGTATGAAAACGCAGAATGGTAGTAAAAAATAACACTGTTTTTACGACCTACCACCAACATTTGCTGACCAACAAAAAAACAATTTTAAACTGGCCAGTAAACGTATCCCCAAAATAACCAAACTATTGGTCACGGTATGTGTGGTTGGAGAGTCTTCCACTGTGACTACTACTGAGACTACTATTGCAGCCACTAGCTTGCCTCCATCTCACTCACTCGCAGAGACGGGTTCCTGTTCCACAAGTGGTTCCTGCAATCCTCGGAAGTACCAGAAACAGTCGCTCAGACAACAGACTTAGCAGAGACACCGATTTGGAGGAATGTAACTGTAACTGAAGAAAGCAAATAGTATCTACCTTTTTGGCGGAGTCACTGCTGGAGTTCGTTGGATCGGGTTGCTGTGTGGTCGAGCGCTACGTCTGAGCCACAGGAAGGACGTGTGTGGGTTTTGTGTCGCCTCCGGCCGTGTGTGATCCTTAGCCTTAAGGACGCATTCCAGCAGCCGGCCGGCAGATCAAGTTGATAGTAGCAGAGCAACCCACCGGTACCGTTTATTGCTGGCTGTCTGCTCGCTCCGCGGCCAAGCTCCCTGAGCCGGACCTGAGCAAGGATGCGCCCAGGATGCCCCTTCAATTGCACTGTTTCACGTGTCGAGAAAAAAAAAGTGTCAAACACACGCAAACCGTTTTTGTTCGGTTGTTTTTCGCGGCACCGTTGTTTTCCCGCGGGGTTCACCGCCGAGGGAGAGAAATGTGCGGAAAATGTGTCCAGAGAGAGAGAGAGAGAGAGCGAAAGAGTTGGGAAAAATGGCAAGGCGTACACGCAAAATCACACTCGCGAATCTCGACCGAACCCGACGACCGCCGGTAGTGAAATGAAACGCTCCGTGCGCCGGCACACGCGTCGAAGCCTCTCTCCCGGAAGTGTCGCTCTCGGCCGCGCTCGCGCTCGGTCTCTTCGGGTCACGAACGGGGCACGCAAGGAACCCGCATGGCTTTTGCTCACTGCTGTGAGCGAGAATCTCACGAACACCGGGAAGCGCGATTGCAATCGTCTGCCACTGATTGCTGAAATTGCGCAATTTTTTACGTTTATTCGGAACCGGCCAAACTCTTCGTTCGTCAATACCCCGTGAAGGAGTCACTAACTTAGTAGTAGCTTACATGTTTAGAAGTGCATCCACAGCGCAGGATGGTCACCGCTGAAATAGTGTGAACCTGTGTCTCTTGACTCCGAATGACTCCGTCAGTCTAGAGTACCTTGTTGGCAGAGAGAAGATAAGGAGGTGCTGCTGCTAAGTTTAACATGTTGTTATTACTATTTGTTATTACCAAATCAACCATTCTTAGGCGTTGAAACTACTAGGCCAAGAGCTTCTTTACGTTCTGTTTAATGTGTATACAAGGAGAGGAAAACCTAAAAGATCTTGTAGAGCTCCATTCAAAGGCAGCGGTCCCAATATTGCGATGGATAGTTTCGTTCCCTTATCTACGTATATCTCTCGATATATTTTTTAATTTTATTTATTTCAGCCCAACTAACTGATATACACACTTTTTCATTTAGTTATAGAAAACAAACGGCTTAATATTTTTTATTTTAAGATTCATTTATGTATAAAATACAATTTTGATTGCAGAAAATTGAAAAATATAAAAAACCTTTTTTCCAAAGTGGTAGGTCGTAAACTCAAGCGGTGCGATATTTGAAAATCTCATTCCATTGAAGCTCATTTCCACCCTTCGGTGGTTATATTTATGGTTAAGGTAATAGTAATGTTATAGTTGTTATAGTTACGCGAACAAACCACGAACTATTGACAACCTCAAGACCCAAATTGAACATGCTATTGCCGAAATAGGACCAAATACAATCGAAAATGTACTTAAAAATAAGACCGACTGAATGAGCCTCTGCCAAGCCAATCCTGGTGAACATGTTAGCAAAATTGTTTTACATAAAAAAATTATTAAGAATCAACCTTTCAAATAAACATTCGAGCATCGAATCATATTCAGCCGTTTTAGTTTTATAACCAAATCAAAAAGTGCACGCTAATTTGTCCTATAGTTGAGATGTTCACGATAGGTTTATCAATTCGTTGCGCTGTTGATTTCTTACACCCAACAGCTTTAATATAATGACCACGACCTTCATTTTCATATACCCTAATTATTTTACCGATCGTTCGATCGCTTTTGTCGAAATTTTTTACAATAACCCTATCATTTTTACCACTTCACGTTGCGTTCCATTTTTTAAATTCAACTTCAACTAAACTTGTTTTCGCGGCGCTCTGCTTCTCCTATGGCCACGAATGGCCATACCGGTCTCCTAGATTAAATCAAAATGTCCCTTAACGTGTCATAATTTTGCCTTTTGGAGGTTCCAAAGTAAGATACAACGTCTCAAAAGAGTGATTCTAAAAGGAGATATACTTTATCATATTATTCCGAAGGGTTTAACAGCTAAATTTCGTATTTGTGCTGGACTCAACCGGACATTAACAGGAGGAGGATATTACGAGGATATTACGACACTGACGGATAGACATGTCGTAGTCAATATGAAGCGAACGCAGGTTGGGCACGTACACAATAAAGGATCGTTGTAAACCGCAACGGTTCTGAAACAGCGGGAAACAGTTCTGAGCTCCATGTCATACCTACGTCTCAAAGTACTCGACGTATAGTACAGGTCTCCTTACACTCCTTGTGCAGGTCCTGTTGGCACTGGAGACCCTACGGAGACCCAAGCTTTATCTGAATACCCTTGGGAAGACGGTGCAGAAATCTAACCGTTAAAGGTTGCCAGAAAACGAAGATGCAAAAGTAGTGCCAATTCCCGGTGAAAAGTGCGATGCGACGCTCGGTAGCTCCGTACAGATTGCGGAAAAAAGAATAAATTTTTATTTAATTAGCATCGCGAAGGCCGTTCACCGTTGACTTCCTGCACGAAAATGGGCCGACCCGCGGGTCAATCAGGAGCGGGTCCGACCCGGCCATCGGTCGGGAGCAAAGTTGCCAATACACCCATCGCCCATACATCCAGGTGTAGTTAACCTTTGCCATCCTATTAGATAATGACCGAATTGCATCGCAACGAACTTTCACAGCACATCCTGATCCTGTGAATCCTGCTCCTTCGGGGTTTTTTCGCCGCATTGTTTTCGACGCAAATTTGGAAAAGGCAACGCCGTGCGGGCAACAGTTTAGGGTTCCGTCCTGCCGCCGGTCCTGCCAATATATATGTGGTTCGATAGGGCAGCGCGCAACCCGGGGAGTGTATGGGTCAATAACTAAAAAAATCCTCCTCGGAATCCTTCGAAGAGGACTCAGCAGCAGCAGCAGCAGCAGCACAGGGTCATAAGATAGGACAGCAGAACGGCGTGCGATAATTAGGGTGGCAGTCGCATTGTGCGGAGTGCGTCGGGGCCATCGAGAGCCTCGAGAGCGCGGCTAAAGATCCTTTCCCTACATCGCGGGAAGGTCTGCAGGTCGGCTTGTTGGCCCCTTCGCTATTCGGCGCGGCGTTTTGGGAGTTTTTCGTTTCCTTTCGGCCTGCGCCAAGCGCCCGAGCTTCTTATTTTGCTTCTCTACGTTCGGGGTCACCGATATCCGAAACCGAAAGCGAACCACGAAAAAGAACGAAATGAAAGGACACACTTTGGTTTTTCGGTTCGGTTTTTTTTTCCTTGATTCGCTTTTCTCTAGCTCCTTCATTGGGCCAGGGCTGCGACCATTATTTTCTGTTTGCGTTAATTAAAAAATTGTCACCCTTTTTATGCGATAAACCGTGCTGAGCGAAACGTGGAAGATGAGGCCGACAAAAAAATGGGTTTCCCGGGTAACCGAACGCCATGTGAGGAGCGGTGCAACTCTCTAACGGCTCGAAACGACGAAACCCGACGGAGAGACTTTTGCGTAAGGAGCGAACCGAACAATTTTTCAGACTTTTGGCAGACCATCGACATCGACATCAGCAAACTGTTGGCTGCCTAACAAAAAAAAAAGCAAACGATGACGACGACGACGACGACGTTAAAGGTGGGAAACAAAAAACTCTCAGTACTGCTGCATCATTCGTAAGCCTTTTGGAGTTGTTTTCGTCTTTGGACTGCTGCATGTTGGCTTTTTCTGTAGTTTTAATGCTGCTTACGTTTTCGTCGTCGCTGTCCTTTCGCAAAAAAATCTTCACGTTTTTATTTATCACGCAAACACTGAAACGAAAATGGTAGAAAAGTACGCAGCTATAAAAAAACGCCGATTGCTTACACCAAACATCTTACTTTGGTACTGTGTGTTACTTCACATTCGTTGAATCTTATCTCCAACCTAAGGTGTGACAAATGTTAAGGGTTTGATGGTGGATTTTGCAACTTTTTTATAAAATAAAGGATAAATTTAAAACATTTTGTTCGGGTTATTATTGTTTTGATTTTAAGATCCAACAGAGACATATTTTCAATCTAGTTTTCGCTAGTCTAGGATTCGCTAGTTACTTCACATTCGTTGAATCTTATCTCCAACCTAAGGTGTGACAAATGTTAAGGGTTTGATGGTGGATTTTGCAACTTTTTTATAAAATAAAGGATAAATTTAAAACATTTTGTTCGGGTTTATTATTGTTTTGATTTTAAGATCCAACAGAGACATATTTTCAATCTTTTATGTTTTTTTCCAATCTACAAATAAAATGAAAGATTAACAATATCTTAAACTAAAATGATTTTACAGTTAAAATAACAACAAACCAGAATTAAATAAGCAATGCCATGTTCGGATGCTGGACTGGGCTGAAGCGTTTACTGAGACCAATAACAATTGTCAAACGAAGGCTATGGCACATCCCTATATGCATATAATTTAATACTGGGTAAACTTAAACTAACTTAATAAACTTTAATACTAAATAATGTAATAATACTAGGGTGTTCAATATGTTCGTAGCCTTAATAACTTAAAGCGCCGCTACGAGTCTAATTTTTTATAATGGTACACTCTTAATATGAACGTATGTGAAGTGTCATTTCAATCTGTTACTTAGTTTTTTTTACAAGCCATTTAGTATCGACGCATCATAGACGCATTTTTACAACGGAAAAAAATCAAGTATCGTGCAGTGGTTGAATTTTTATGTTTGGAAGGTTTAAAAGCAAAGGAAAATTATGAACGAATGTTGTAAGTGTATAAGGACTCTTCACCTTTAATTAGGAAATTAAAAGGGAGGTTTCTGAGTCATCGCTGAGTCGTTAAACCTGGTCGTACTAGCCCTCAAGACGATCCACGTCAAAAACAGACACAACACGTACAAAACCGTAGAAAAAATACAGGATATCGTATTGGGAAATCGACGAAATACTTAAAGAGTGTTAGTATAAGGCCTAGCCATCTCATTCAGTAATAACCAATATTTTGACTGAAGTATTGGTTTTCAGAAAGGAGTCTGGTGTTCAGGAAGGTATCAACCGTATTCACCAGATTTGGCCCCTAACGACCTCCATCTGTTTTCAGACCCAAAAAAAACATGCGTGGAAAGCGTTTTTCATCAAATGATGACGTCATAACAGCTGGGGAAGCGTATTTTAAAGCTCTTTCAGTTTCTCACTTAAGGGATGGAACCTATAAATTGGAGTCTCGTTGAAACAAGCGTATTGATGTTCAGGGAGATCATACTGAATACTAAAGAGTATTTCAAGCCGTACAAATTTATTTTTCTCTTCGAGACTACGAACTTATTGAACAGCCTAGTAATAATCTTTTTATATAAAATGCAAATTATTAAAAGTTTAACGAAGTCGGACACTTTCCTATTTAGAATTCAGCACGTTTACTTTCTTCTTGGTACAATTCAGAAACAAATAATTAGTAAAGCGTTTCAACCTCTGTTTATCTGAAATTGGGCTTAATTCGAAGAAAAATCGGGATAAAATATTTACTAACAGATTGTGAATCCCACGAATACGAGGAATAATTTACCTCACTCGATGGAGATATAACTTATCATCTCACTAGCTACAACTTACCAACGGTTCCAGACGAACTATTATTTCTTTATTATTATTATTATTAGTTATTTATTTTTATTGTACAATTCAAAGCGACCACACTTTGGCGCTATGCTGAAACCCGATTAAGTCCAGGACAGGGCCAGGGAAATGAGAGGCATTTCAATAAACAATCATGTAAATCATGGCCGACTATGTTGTACCAGATCATGAGCGTTTTCCGATCTTGTTTAGAGCAATCGAAACGATTAAGGTAGTGTGACCAAACAACGTGGAAATACACTCCCAAGTCACTGGTAGTAATAAGGAGTGGGTTGTGCGAGGACAACATGGCCCACCTTGGGTCCAGGTCCAAGGACTGGGTTGTGCAAGGACCCAGTAACAGAGAACGGATGCGTAAGCGATGGCAAATCGGCAGGATAGAGGGGACGATCGGGACCTAACACTTTTGTCGCTACCTTTCCGGTCTGTTAGCGGAACAAAGTTAAAAGACGCAACAAGCAGAGGCCGCAAATGGAACGGTTGCAAAGGTCATCCCGGTTCTGTTGTGGCGTTTTGTTACGCACCGGTCAACTATGCCCAGGACGCTGGGGCTCTATATATTTAGGGTGCCTAAAGAACTCAACCTACGACTATACCGGTAATAAGAGGTCACACTAAGTGTCGGCAACGGTGCGAGGGAACACTGTTCACGCCTGACATTTAGTATGATTCCCATATCCAATCCGACAGGCGGTTGACCTATTCTGGCCGACTCTGGTCAACTCTGCTAGTCTTAAGTGGTCCGGTTGCCGACGAGTAGAGATCTAAATGTAGGGTTAGTGTAGGGAGCAACTCATAATAAATTATTTCTTTCACGTCCCACCATACACATAAAAGAACCTTCCTGGCCGGGTTAGTCCCGGATTAGCCACCGTTGGAGCTGCTTCTATCCCACTTTGACCACGATCGACAGCACAATAGTACCCATCTCATCGCCAGTCACACTTCGTTTCAGAAAAGGGGTCGATATCATTCCGTTTTAAAAGTTGTGATTTTTTTTAAATGTCATCTTGACAACGCGCATACACTTGATTTTTTTATCACTACCTTACGATCACCGCAACCATCTACAAAAAATAATAATGGATTCATTTTTTCCCTACCTATTTTAATTTTTCTTATGATTCTACTTTAATCACTTGGCGCGATGTTTTTAAACTATTGTTTATAATATGTGGTTCAGAACGGCTCCCTTTTTCGTTTGTAGTTCATTCGTTCTCAGCAAAACTGACCCAACCATTGAAACAGTTCGCCAACTTCACCAGACTTGTTAGAATCCGTCTCCAGTCCCAGCCACTGTCACCTGGACACCAATCAGCTCCTTTTCAACTCTGGAGTGGAGGCATCCTCAAGGATCATCTACTTCCATCGTCCAGCCAGATCCTTGCCTATGCTGATGACATACGCAATACGCATGCTCACATCTGTTACTTCCGACTGCTACTATTGGCTTTGCAGTAATAAACAGCTATGTAGTATGTACATAGAAACAGCTCAAATAGTTACTAAGATGGCTACTATATCAGACCCTCAGATCAACTTGTTGGTCACACTAGTCGCTCGTCCTTTCAGACCCTGAAACCGAAGGAAGGAGGAAAGCAATCAAGACGTTTTGTTTTCTGCCTTCTCGAGTGTCGCCAACCGACCGACGGATTTCGTGCGGCTACGCAGGTCAACATTATGGTAAACTATGCTACAGACCCGGAAAACCATACCAGCACGCTGTGAAACTCGATACTTCGATTGCGAACTGCTTTCAACTGCTTCCTATCCACACGTCTGCCTCGTGAGAATGTGTGGCGTGCCGGGGTCGACATGATACAATAAACTTAAATCGAAGAAGTTAGAAATAAATAGAAAAACAAACCCCAATATGTTCGTTTGCTCCAGCGCCGAGAATGACGAGAAAGCGAAGGATGGAACAGTCGGAAAGCAAAACCCTTTAAGCGCCTAGAGCGTCGAGACAATATTTTCACGCGTCGAGACACCACCGAACGCGGAATGCCGTCTTACGTTTCAGTCTTGGGATACGGTGAAAACTATTCGGGGTGTTGCGCCAAATTTCGGATCGTCGCCACACCGAAACAAGGCCATGGACTGTATTGTTTTCGCTTTGTCAGTAAGAAAAGTGTGTGTGAGAGAGAGAGAGAGAGAAAGAGAAAGCCGAGAGAGGCGAGTTTCTAACGAAGATAATTTTCCATTAATAACGTCCAACAAACAGTATCCTTACGCTTTTCACTCGGCCTTTGCCTTTCGGTCGGTCGGTAGATTAAATCCTTTAACCTTCCCCGGGGGGGGGCAACCCGATAGGCATTGAGGCACCGAAATCGATCCTCGAAATGTGCCCGGTACCCTGTACGATTCCCACGTGACCTCGAACTCCTACTGCATTCGCTGCGTTCGCATCGCGTTCAAGATGCTTTTCCCCTTTCCGAAAAAGGCCAAAAAAAAACAGCAGACTTCGATTCTTCTTTTTTTTCGTGTCCCGTGTGTGTTCCGGTTTCAAAAGTTTTTTTTCGTTTCGTTTCGTTTTTTTTTGACGAAACACGCAACAAAAAACCGTCTTAAACCCACACCGAACACCGGAAAATGCGCCCCCTGGTTCTTTTTGCTTGCTTGCTTCGTTACGGCACGACGAAACGACGGTCGTAGAAGAAAGCAAGAATTGGGAAAAGAGCGAAAAAAAATCACCCAAAGCAAAGCGGAAAGGAAATGTGAAACGTTTTCAAAAAAAAAAGGATAAGGAAACACGATGCCCGGTCACGATCGGAGCCATCAAAGGGGTTAAAAGATGACGACCTGCGACCGGGGGATGCAGGAAGATTTGCTAGCCAAAGGGTCACGACGGGGCCCCTCACCCGGATCTGGTTGGCTGGCTGGCTGGCCCAAAAAAGGATATCGGTCCGCCAGGCCAGTCCGGGCCGGGGCAAGGGTTCAGCAGGATTAGGGGTCAGGATGGGATGCATCGGGGTTTTCTGTTTTGTCATGGTGTTTGCCCTCTCTCCTCCCCCCCCCACCAACCCCTCCTTAGTTTTTAGTTTCACCACTTTCGTGCCATTTGCGCAATGCGCCATGCGCGCGTTCTTACGCCGTAAGTCCCTAACCTGAGACATTGAGGGTTGAAGATTTCCTCTCTCACTGTTTTGGGAAAAATTTCGATTTTTTGCCGAATTTTAATTTCCAATCCTGTTCCGATCTGGCTGCCGGTTGTTTTCTTTCTCCCTTTTTCTGTCGGAACCGCACAGTTGCACCCGAAGGGCCCTCGCCCGGGCCCATGCCATCCATGGTGATCCGTGCGATCCGATGCCGATGGGCCGCACATATTTTGATAAATGTAATCGAGCGTTTAGGGTTGTTAATGCTTTCTGTCTCTGGCATCGGCATTTTGAATCGTATTTTTTATTTTTTCGGTTTTTTTGCAAGCACGTAACGTCTTAGCGAAGGTCCGCTTCGTGGGACACGCCGGCCGGTTTGTATTCTGTTTAACTTTCTCACACACGCTTTTGAGGCGCATGGTTTTCCGGGTCAGGCTCTGGAACAGCTTGAGGTCCTCTGACGAGAGCGAGCATTGCCAATAGAACCCTTTTCCCAGCAGCAGCAGCAGCAGCAGCAGCGGGGTCGAAACAAGTCTCGAATTCGCAGGCGTCTCGGTTGAAATATGATGCCGTCTTAATCTGTCGATTATTGCGCGTGATTTCTCCGGAAAAAATCCGTGATCGACCGAGACAATGTTGTGCTGCCGAGTGTAGCGCCGAGACCGGCCAGACGCACGTCGGTCAAACAAACCGGGGAACCATGGCCAAAACCTTCTTCCCACTGAGGCCCGTAAACCCCGGTCGGTAAGCCCGATCGAACAACGACAAAAATCCCAAAATTCCCAAAGTTCAAAATTAAAACAAAACAAAATTAAGCAGTCCGAGGACCCCCAGCGGGACGGAAACGAAAGAAGAGCGAAGTGAGTAGTGTGATAAAAACTTTAGAAACGAAACAAGCTCACCGGTGGGTGTGGTGTAGGTCTACAGAATTCATTGAATTTTTATTTCATGAGGAGTTTTTTTTGTTCACTTTTGATGTTCAACTAAGAATCAACTAGTTTTGTTTGTATTCGGCCGCTATCCTAAGGGCTACCCTATCCTAGACGCTATCCTATCCGTGCTTCGTTAAGATTTTAATCGTATTTGATATCTCCTACGCTAACCGTGCCTGCCTCTTTCACCGCACGGTAGACGGGGCTTAGTGTTAGGAAGTGAAAACTATGGGCTGATTATTTTAGTTTTTTGTGTTGAGAAAAGCTGCATCAACCCCCCGGGGCTTGACGCTTCGATCACTCATTGGTTTCTTTATTTATTTTATTTTTTTGTTATTTTGTCCTTATTATGTTCTAGCACGAGGCCCCCCCCCACCCCCCCTCAAGTGCAGCCTGTTTATTATCACCGCACCAGTACCCTACCGTTGCACTCCTACGAGCCTTCACCCCTCCCCCCACCCCTCCCAAGCAACATGTTACAGATGTGCAAAATTGTAGCATACCGTACAAAATAACATTAATTCCTTCTTTGGCCCTCCGCCGTGATAAGTAATTCTGCTTCTCTTATCACGTCAACCACAACCACGGTCGAACGATCTATACCTGCCAACGGAGTCACAATGTTAATCTCTGTTGCTTACAGTAACGTTGTGTTTTCCAGCTTCATGACCGCGACGAGCGTTACCGACTACGCCTGTCAACGGGTGGTGCCTCGTTTATCGTTCACATCGTTTAGACCGGTGTTTTTTTGTTTTTTTACTTTTTCTGAGTTTCACAAAAACATACGCACAACAGCGGGCTACATTCAAACACATCCAATCTACAAACAATCAAAAATATGTTAGTTTGCAAAACAGTAACTACTCTGGGGCACCGGAAAGGCTTGAGCAGGGCAGATCTAGAGAGTCAAACAAATCGGCCGGACTAGTCAGATAGTGCGCGCGCGCGAAGTATGACACAAAAAAAGCATAACCATGCGCCACTGTTCGTTGCTCACACTTTCAAGCCACATAACACAAAACAAACACGCAAACATACACACACGCGCGCATGCACAAGCACGCAATGGGCACATAAATTGCCGGGAATCATTTCGGGAGAACGGAACACAACATGGAAAGTTATAGTTTTGGTGTCAAGCGAAAATAAAATCAATGGGTACTCTTAACTGCCTTTGTTTGCTCTGCTACTTCATCGTTCACCCAACAACAACAGCTTCTTCCACGCCTCACCTGGCCTGCGTAGACCACAATTGTTTCAAGCGTAATATTAATAATTCTTATTGAAAAATCTAAAAACGGTTAGTGGTTTCGGTCGCCCAGTTGAATTCGACGCCAGACGAGAGAAGCTGTCTGTGGCTGTTAAGTTGTGAGCTGTAACTTGTTAAATTATCTCCCCTCCCATCATGAAATTATTTTCTGGCTTTTGAAACGGTATACCACTAGCGCCGTAAAGCAACAGCTTCGACAGCTTGCTGTACGTAATAAACCAAAACCGTTTAAACAGTGCATTCGTTTCACTGTGCTGTTTATAATGCCTTCAAATACCATCACTTTGCAGGTTCTATCTGCGCTAAGATTTCTATCAAACCTTTCTCCACTCAGCTCAGTGGCTATACGGTCAGTCCACGGACTTAAGCTTCGTCACGCTTCATTATTGCAAAATAGAAATAAAATTTCAAACCACAACACAGTAAATTTATGCGTACATTATGCTTAACGATCAGCGGTTCTCGAGATGTAGTCAGGTTTTCAGATTTGAATGAATGTGAAACCAGTTGCGAAAAAGTACCCGATTTCAAATATGCGGCATGTCAGTTTTCCATACCATAGCAGATTTTACCAATGAATCCCAACCCTGTCCAAAGAAAATTAAAATTTTGAACCACTGGTTGCAAAAAAACAAACCCTAACACCAATCAGTTACCCAATCAATCAGCACAAACAAAACTGTATTTCAAACGTTATGAATCTCTCACCAGGCTTCTTCTTACTCTGTTAAATAATTCTAGTGCAGATCTACGATTATTTGCATCAACGAGTGAAACGTGTTTTGCCACTACATCATCCTTCTAGCATAGCAGTATTCGTGTTGTAATGTTTCATTTGTAAAAGTATTCGTATGAAGTAATACTAAGATTAGCTAAACTTGTAAATTTTATATATATTGCTTATACCTGTAAGTATTGATATTGTTCGTGTAGGTTGAAATTGGTTGAATTCTACACACGGCTCGTTCAACATAGATTGTGAAGGTATAATAATTCACTAAGATATAACCGTATACAATAAAAAAAACTAATAATGTTTCTCTGAATTGTGCTCATCAGAGTCGAACGGGTTATTTTTTCCACTATGCACTTTTGGTAGCACATTTCTAGAACATCTGCTATGCATGAACCCGAACATGTATCACGCAATTACCTTACTGGAAACTTCTATTCTATTCAATTGACTTCGCACTTCACAAGCATTAATTAATGGATAAACTGTATTTGTTATCTGTCGAACCGTTATTGGTTCTTGGAAATTTGCTTTTAAAAGAACTGCATCCATTAGTTATATACTATAAATCAGTTACATTACGCGCATTTATTGTTAAATTGCTTACTATCAGTTTACTGTTTGCTGTCTTTGAACTCAAAATTCAAACACTAATACGCGTCTTTTTATTGCAAGCGCTTCATCGTAATCCTTGCTTAGTTAATTTTATGAGTACATTCTACTTGTGAAGCGTGTACAATTTTAGCATCACTTGATGAGACGTTTGCACGCACCCAACTGGTATTACATTATTTTAATGTTGTTTTTGTTCTTTTTGTTTGTTTTAATTTTTTGTAACATTGCTTGTTTGTTTCTAAATATTTCAAGTAAGGATTAATATCACAGTAAGTATTTCAATTTATTATCAGCGAACATACATACTTCCAAACATGAGGATTGTGTGCATAGTTTTAGCTACGAATGCGAGAATTAAACCAATTTCTGGCACACGAAACCACATTTGAGCGTGTAATACAACTGCGCACAACTGCAAGCATGACATGAAATTGAATAAATCCTTATTGAATTATTCAAACCGAAGACGTCTAACTTTGGAACAATTGTGAGCTCTCTCAAAATCTCAAAATCTCTCTCAGTCCACCGGTCACTGACATTAGAAGATGCCTTACATATGCCGAACAGACGTTGTTTGGAAGGAGTTTTTGCTAATTACAAAGATTATATGTTTCGTCAGCATACTGTAATCATCACCAGGTAGCGCCACAAAAAAACAAGGAAAAACCTTAACCGTAAATATAAAACAAATTATAATAAAAGTAACAGTAACACGTGTGTGTTACTGTCTACAAAACAGTAGACCTTGCATAAATCCAGACACATGTACATCGAACTAAGCATCGAAGCATAAACAGAGAAAGGACGAGATTCGTTAGGTACGATTATAAACGCACCAAAATTACCAAATGTGTGGAACAATGCAATTGATTCTATAACTTTTTGGTTTGGTTTCTAGGCAAATACGGCTTGGTTCGTGTTTCAAGAAAATATTGACAATCTTTCTAACCAATGTCAGTCATTCCTTTGTTGTGATTTTGTATCGTCCATTGCGTCCGCACATAAATGCATTATAAGCAGTGAAACATAATCTTTGCAATATTAGCAGTAGAAAAACGCTCACCAATAAGTATTGCGTTGGCATTTCATTCAGCTGCTTTACTTGTCATTGTCAAACGTGTGCCATAGATGAAAACTTATGGAAAGCATTTTCCGTAGCGACAGCAGCATCCAATGATAACTTTCTTGATTGCTGATTTTATTAGTCGACAAGAATATCACCAAGAAATTAATCTTACGATTTTTGCGTGATGAATCTTTGGGTTGATTCAACTTTGCTCGAATGCATGACGAATGTCCCATGAAGAAGATCACCACATTATAGCAATACAGCAGCTCCTATGTTTATCTTAGTGTACCAGTTCTTTGTATACAAGCAACCATCAATCATTCCAAGGCTCAAACAAGGAAAACACAGACATTTTGAAATTAATGTGAGTATGCTTTCACGTAAGACGAAACGAAGATGGGAAATCGAATAATTACTGAAATACTATCTTTACTTTAAACATTAGGGAAAAAAACGAGCGATTGTAATAGTCCTACTATAATTGTATCAGATTCTAATATATCTATCACAAACTGTTCCATTAACGTTATAATAGTTGTAGGAAGGAAAGACTAGCTGGGTAAATACAGTTAATAAGAGAAGTACAATGATCGAATGAGATTTTTACGTATTAGTTAGTTTTTGGTTGTTGTATTGGTTGGTTTCACTTTTATTAGAATTGCAAAAAAATCAACGTGATGTTAGTAATCAACTGTTACATATTTAGCGTCATGGCGTTACGCAATAATTAAGATCTATATGGTAAAAATGCACAACAATCCGTGAACGTAATTACTAGTCTCGTTTTAGAGACCACAGAGAGACAAGCGTCAAAATAGAAAAACAGTACAGCGAAGGTAACAACAAAAATAAGCCAAATGAACGAAACCCATTTAAACGTTACAATGTGTACACGAAATGCGGATCGTCCCAATCAACTGTAGCTCACATACAATGAATTATCAGTATCGAAATATATCATGGGCCAAAGCAATGCAACGTGTTATTGTTGTTCGTAGTTATTTTTACATCTAGCGCTCTATACCCATGGGAGCAATTTGTTAATGTTCAGAATTTCGTATCTTCGTATTTGTTATTTCGGATCGCCTATTGTCTCACTTACGGTTTAAACAAACAAGTCTATGTCAATGCCCGAAACGATTATTGAAGCAACTCAAATGCAACCGCTTACTGTTCGTGTGACAGATATTAGAAAAGTTAAAACAATAAAATAGTTTGCAACCTTGAAAACAATAATACTGGGTGCACTAATTTTATTCTCTCAATTTTTGATTGAAAATCAGGCAGACAAACTATACTATCGTATTGCTGAAAATGATGTTTGTTTCGAAAATGAAATTTTCATTCGCGTTATAAATGATTATGAAGATAAGTAATTATAAATTATTAGAATAGCATGACGAGTGTGGGCGAGCGTGTAATAACCGAACTGCAAGCCAAAAAAAATTACAACTTTTACTCGAAAGTTTCAAGAATACATATGCCAATGGCACTTGTTTTGGTTGCGGTGTCTCTATCGCAGTCAAATAAACATCATTGAGATAGGATCGGTCATTGGGGTGAATATCCGGTCGGTTTTCAGAGTAATTTGTTGTTATGAAATTATGCACCAGTTAATTGAACAATTAATTCGTTATACCACCAATAGGGCAAAAAAGGACCAAGGACGGCTCAACGACTAAGGAAATGCAAGGACAATGGCAAACGTAAGGACGTGTGCGGAGAAAACACAGATAGACAGCGATAGAAATTACTTTCATTTCGACCAGGTACGTGCCTACTACTATGGAATAAACTGATACCCAATCCTGGAATCAATAAAAATATCTTAAACTTTCGAGTAAAACAAATAATTACAGCCGGCACAATGCAGTAATTCATACGACAGGAAGCGGGAACCTTCTAGAATAAAAAATGCTTTTAGATGCGGACAAAAGCAGCATGATCAAACAGTACAGTGCTACAGTTAAAGTTAGCATCGTTGCTCTGAAGTGGGGCACCAACATTATCAAAAAGGTATAATAACTCACAGCAAGAAGGACAATCAATTATTTAAAACATAATAAAAGAATGAATAAATTTACTAAATCATTCAAAAAAAGTGTGATATGAATTTTACAATGCATTTAAACATAATTTTTGCATTTGTGATCCGTGCTGTGATTGTAAGCAAATCAAATATATCAAATTGAAATGTTAATGTTAATAAAGTGCATAAAGTGCACGAAACCACCACATCGTTTAATATGCTAATAGTTTCAAAAAGTACGGACAGTATTTTATGTTAAATGATTTTTGAATGATATTATTTTTTATTTAAAAACATATTTAATCAAGTAAGCATTGGCCATTAATATATAACCATTTTCCATTTCAAGGGTTAGTTAAGGGATCATTCATTGCAGTGGAACGTCTGCGGTTTCTCGATGAAAATCGTTTGGTCTCTTCGTTGTTATTTTTCTCAAAAAGGTTCTGCAAAAACCAAGACAGTCAGATGACGTAAGGCCCGTACGGTATACGATGGTTGCATCAAAACATTCCAACCAAGTATAATTGATTTTAGCAAATTCGTTTCTGTATATGGGGTTTCTCCGTCGTGTATGGGGATGCAGAGTGGGATTTGCGTTTCGAAATTTTAACTGGATAAAACATTGTGTTGAATATGGAAAACCGCCCACATCGACCGAATAATCCCCACATCGACCGAGTAATACATCAGACATCGTAGACCCCGTAGGGGTCTACCCACTAAACGTCATACATCAGGTTCTCCAATCTATCCCTTCAGGGACTACTATTGCCAACTATTGCTAATGTATCCAACGGGAAGCGGGAAAGGAAGGCGATCGGACGTCATCTGGAAGTCCAATCCTCTGAAACGCCGGATAGTCGAGAAATGAGAATGAAATGAGCCGTGGCGAAGCTCGCCGGGACCTGCTAGTTACTTATTACGAAAATATTTGGCAATATTCATCAAAGCAACTTGTATTTTCCACAAAAACCCAGCTTAATATTGGATTAATTTATATTCTTCAAAGTAGAAATAAATTTAAACATTTTCATAAAGCATATAGTAAAAGAATAAGAAAATATATCATGTTTTCAAATGCAGTCTTAGCTAAAGCATGGCCCACTTAGAATCGGGAACAATTGTATGTTTTCTAGCAGCGCCTCTGGTGGTCGGATTTCTATTATTTTGACAGCAATGTCTTCAGTAAACATTCAACTTTCAGTGCTGAAAGTTTCATTTTGATTCGTGAAGTTGTTAGAAAGTTATGTTTAATGGAACTCGAAAGGAGAAAAATAATTCTGCACACTCACGTCGAAAACACCACGTGGTCTACTTTAAAAATCTCAAAAACACAAAAATTTGCAAAATCAACTATATATGCTGTGCTTTACCGTTTCTGGGAATCTAATACCGTAGATTGAAAGATTCAGAGTAGACGTCGTAGTGGAACATACAATCGGCAGCTGAACTGGAAGGATTTGAGATCAATCGAGGAAAATCCTGCACTTTAACACATCGCTCAATAAGTTCGCAGGATGACATATAGATGGCGAAACAAATACAGAATCCTTATGATTTTTAGACAGTACCAACCTTCAAACGATATCTGTCAAAGTTTCATGACTATTATTTACCTATCATTCGGACTATTATTTACCAAGTTACAGTGTGAACAATTCAATCAACTTTTGTAAATTGAAAAAAATGGAAAAATCAGAATTTCGTGTGCTCATTAAGCATTGCTTTGTGATGGGAAAAAATACCGTGCAAACTAAATAGTGGCTTGACAAATGTTATTCGGACTCTGCTCCATCGAGGCAAATGGTTGAGAAGTGGTTTGGTGACTTTAAATGTGGTCGTACGAACACCGATGATGCTGAACGTTCCGGTCGCCCAAATTCGGCAGTTACTGAAGAAAACATACAAAAAGTCCACAAAATCGTCTTATCCGACCGCAAATTGAAATTGAAGGAGATTGCTGAGGCCGTAAAGATATCAGAAGGCAGTGTGTTTACCATTTTGCATGAACATTTGGGTATGCGGAAGCTTTGTTCGAAATGGGTGCCGCGTTTGCTAACACCGGACCAAAAACAACAACGAATCGATGATTCTGAGGCATGTTTGGCCCTATTTAACCGTGATAAAAAGGATTTCTTTCGTCGCTACGTCACAATGGATGAAACATGGATCTACCACTTCACTCCTGGGTCAAATCGGCAGTTGGCTGAGTGGACACCAGCCGGTGAAAGCCGCCCAAAGCGCCCAAAGACTCAAACTTCTGCTGGCAAGGTTATGGCCTCCGTATTCTGGGATAGTCATGGTATATTGTTCATAGACTATCTTGAGAAAGGTAAAACAATCAACAGCGAATATTACATGGCATTGTTGGAACGATTGAAGGCTGAAATCGACGCAAAACGACCGCACATGAAGAAGAAAAAAATTCCCTTTCATCAAGACAATGCACCGTGTCACAAGTCAATGAAAACGATGGTGAAAATGAATGAATTGCACTTCGAATTGTTGCCCCATCCACCATACTCGCCAGATTTGGCCCCCAGCGATTATTGGCTGTTCTCGGATCTCAAAAGGATGCTCCAGGGAAAGAGATTTGGATCGAATGAGGAGGTCATCGCCGAAACTGAGGCATATTTTGAAGGGAAAGATAAATCGTTCTACGAACATGGTATCGAAAAGTTAAAGAAGCGTTGGACTGACTGTATCGCCTTAAAAGGAGACTATGTTGATGAATAAATACAAATTATATCAAAATATTGTTGTTTTATAAGCTATCCTACGGACTTATTGAGCGATGTGTTAGGTACGCGATATTGCAAAAAAATATGGTACCAGCAAAAGTACTGCCCAGAAGATCTGTCTACGAAGAGGCTACTGTTTTTTCCTTGCATGTAAGCATCCAAATAGGACACTTAAACAAAATCTAGTCATTAAAACACGCGCTAGAAAGTTATACGTCAAGGTTCTGACGAGGTACCAAGGATGCTTGCTTATGGACGACGAAACATACGTGAAAATGGATTTTGGACAGCTTCTTGGATGAAAATTTTATCTCGCCACGGCACGGGGAGATGTCCCCTCCAAGTTCAAATTTGTATTCGTCAATAAATTTGCACGGAAATTAATGATCTGGCAAGGAATTTGCACCTGTGGTCGGAAAACCAACGTTTTCATCACAAACACTACAGTTTACAGCAGTTTTACATTAGGTAAAACAAAATCAAATTATCAAAATCAAATGTACCATTGTAATGGTAAGGTAAGTTTCTTGCAGTCCATCACTTGGGTTGTTACTTTCCAAATATCTGCGATCAGTGCATATTGCAGAATGTTATATATTTGTATTACGTAACGTTCACTACCAATACAAGGGCATCACCCCAAAGTTCTGTTGCAAACATTATCTGTTTACGTAAAGTGGCATCCGGTGACAAAACTGGGCAAATTAGAGCTGTCCCGAGGCCGAAATCGTTTGCTTCCCGTTACGTTCAGTACTTTGCCTACCAGCAGAATGGATACTGCACTCAACAGCGAAAAAATTTCGCTTTCCTGCAGCGTGTTGTTGCGCAAAATGACATCGTGAGCAGTTGATAGCATCAGTGGCGGAGGACAAAGCTTGGGGTGCTGCATTTACCTCGGAGCAAACTGACCCCACCGCCACCGTCGACGACAACGACGACGCCGGAGGTGGAGGCACTACGATTGGCTGCTGAGGACCGCCATACTGCGGATCGGTTTCTTTCGCCGTCAGCAGAGTGAACTGATCCTGTTCAATTGGTTTTTTCAGCCAGTCCCCCAGGTCTTCCTTGCTGAATGCAGCAAACAACTCACGCTTTGCCAGCTGATACTCTACCACCGACATCTTCGTTTCGAAATACGTTGGCTTCAGCTCGCGAGATCCCACATGCGGTAGCTGAGCAATTACAGTGGTGTAGCGACGGTAGAATGACTGCTTCGACAGGCGCGACATTTTGCTCGTATTGTTATTGTTGTTAATCAACTTGCCGGTAAACGAATTAACGATCTCCACCTCGGTGCAGTCGGTTATCCAATTTATGCTGAAGTTTGGTGGTTTCGTTTGGTTGCGTGACTCGGCCGACGTCATCAAAGCAAGCTTCGGTTTGTTCAAGCGATACGGTGGAGGAAGCCCTTGGATAGCGTTCTCTATTCGACCGCATATAGCACTGTACAGCAAGAAAAGAAATAGGTGCGACAGAAAACGTATAAGGGAACCCGTGGCAAGATTTTAAAGAGCTTCAGAAGAAAAAACAACTCACCGATACATGTGAGCAGGATGCAATAGACTGCCGAGCACAATCGAGTGCAAATAGATAGGTTGTATAATTGACGCAAGCAACGATCCCTGTAGGCCTAACACATTCCAGCGCGAAATTTTATCCGAACACGACATGGTCAACAAGCGCTGACCCTGCAGTACACCGTCCCATGTTTGAATGCCCTCGCTGCTCTTCACCGGTATCGTTCCCTCACCCGACTCTACCTTCGTACGCAATTGACCACGGGCCTTTCTATAAAAAAAAGGTTTAACAAGGAAAAGTATTTATATATTGGAAAAAATGAGTAAAATACGAATGGTTGGTCGAATTCACCACACGTGCACCAATGACGCACGCACCGATTCGGATGTTTGTCGACGTCCATGCTGTCATTTTCGTGTGGACTAAACACGCGGGCATCGCCACACGGAGCTGTGTTGATATACAGGTGAAAGTAAATACCATCCTTTAGTGTGTAGAGGGCGGATTCGATGCTAGGTTTGTTGAAAATCGATTTCTCTTGCACGTTGCTGCTCTGGCTCTGGCTCGCATCCGCCATCTGCTTCGATTCAGACCGATTCTCGGCAGAAACGTGTTCATTCGTCATGGCATTGCCGTTCAGCACCGTTCCGGGTAATGAAGATCCTGTACCAGTGATGGGAGCTTTCGGTGACGATTCTTCACCAGTTACCGAATGGCGGCACAGTAGATCGAGCTGAGTGTAGAAGAAGTCCATCAAACCGCGCCGCGCGATAATCTCAGCATGCGAATCGTTTATCACCGACCCAGTGACGCTCATATGTTCACCGCTCACGCACTTTGTGCCCGTAGCGAGTGAAATGACACGCGCTGTTTTCACGTCATAGCCCTGTGTCATTACAAATCCAGCCAACACCTTGCGCCGGCTGTACACATCGCTGCCCTGCATCACCAGATTAAACTTTTCTATGACTAGCCTACGGAGTTTAATGCAGTGAATAAGTATTGAATGAAGGACAAAGTGACATCTAACAATAGGAGACACTTACTTGCCGATCGCATCCGCGAATGTTTGAGGAAGTTCAAAATTTTTGGCCGATTTGAAGGCATTCTCACCATTCACTGAGATGCCACTGGTGCCACCAATTGCTCCGTTACTGGTTCCAGCGTTGATCAGCCCAAACTTGGACTGCTGCAGCGGACTAAAAGAGATGTTGCATATCGACGCAAGTGCTGCCTTGGCTGCAGCATTTTTAGCCATCTTCTTCGACGGGCCGGTCCCCTCGAACCGCTGGTTATCGTTTACCGTCACCACGACGGTGAACTTTGAATGCTGGAGTCCATCCGACGACACGCATTCGAAGTGTGCATCGGTGAAGAGCTCGTGCAACAGCATTACCGGCCCCTTCTCAGGCTGCGACTTGGGATGGTGGCCAGCCGCGACGGTAGCACTGTTACGGACAATGTTCGTTGCCGAAACTTTCAGCTCTGCGGCACACACACAACACACGAACACGGATACAAGGACAAGCCAGTTTGTAAAACGAACAATTATCTCAATGGGTGTGGTGGTGGTGATGGTGGCACAAGTAACATATACGCAAGCGAATCGAGGAGTTAATGATATAGAGCGTAGGAGAAAGAGAAACAGAGAGAGAAAGAGAGAGAGAGAGAGAGAGAGAGAGAGAGAGAGAGAAAGAAAAGAGAGATCAGATATAGCGTACAAAAATACAAATTATTCAACCAAAATCGTACAGAGGAAAAATTATACTGCGGCAAAGGAATACAATATATTACTAACACTATTTATAAATTATATTAACTAAGAAAGAAATCAAAGCTCAGAATACAGAACACAGTTAACAGATGGGAAAGGTGTACGAAAGGTTGGGACACGCAATCCTTTTTCCGAATGATTTCCGACACGTGTAAGAATTCTTGGCTCGAAAACGTGTTGAATGGCTGTTCCCTAATATCAAATTGCACAAGGTAGATAATGGCGGATCTCTCCTAATAGACCCGTCTATTATGTTTCTCACTCTTTCCACTTTTGGTGCCAGTGTACTATTATTGATATTGGGGCTAGTGTTTCCACCATATTGATATTAATCAATCTACTATATCCCGTGTATATATTAGCCGTCTCGCTGTACCGACTAATCGGTTTCTATGCAAAACACGTATGTTAGCACCCTGACAGTGTATCAATTTGAGTGCAAAACTTTAATACGGCTCTGTCCGTTCTGATAATAATAAAAAATTAAATACTAAATACCTATACCTCTATAACCTTAGAAGACTGTTGACGCCATTAAGTGGAAATCTATGTCACAATTTATACAAAAGAACGTTACGAATTTTTTCAAAACGCTACTCGGTTAGTGTTAGGCTAAACAAAACAAGATGAAAAGAAGAAAATGCCCAACTAGTATAATTAAACCATCATTGGTATCAAAGTATTTGCCACATACATAGATAATACGTGCAGAAACTCGCTTAATTCAAAGCGTTGAGCGGTAAATATCAAACGGAATTTAAAAAATATCACAAATGTTCCGGTTCTCTTTGAACGATTGCAATTGCAATCTAATATTATTTTAAGTATACATTTAAACAATTTAAAGTAAAAAAGTAATAGCAAGCAATTTTTGCAAGGATAACATGTTGGAAGGGAGATGTTTTTTGTTTAGAATAAATGAAAAAAAAGGTTGAATCCAATTGAACAATTCACAAAATTATTATACTCTGTGTATGCTGGTGTAAGTAGCTAACAATAGAAGATTATGCTTAATTACTAAGCAAATGCACATTTTGATACAAATTTAACATAGACTAGGTTAAAACACAAAGAAATACAGTAGAAGGAACAAAACCAAATACCCAATACGATGAAAACAATAACAAACAACAAACAAACAAAAACCAGCATACATGACAACAAACATGCCATGTTGAAACACTTAATTAAACATAACAGTAACGCTACTCATCGACATGATCTTTACTAGGATTAAACGTTTTCTGCTTTTTTCATTTAAATGTTTTTGTAGCAATGTAACCAGTATGTGCAAAAAACGAAATGACACAGTACAAATATTGAAACTTTATTTTGAAAAAAAAAACGTCAAATGTAGCCATATCTTTTAGTTAGTAGACGTTCTTCTTTTAAACGTGCATAACTTTTTAACCAGTTTTCCGATTTACAAAAAATTGGATGCGTTTGAAAGAGGAAAAAATGAAGCCAGCATGACTGCATTTTATATTTTAGCCAATAAAATCGCGTTGTTTAAAAGATATATTGAGTTTAAAAGAATGGGAATGAAATTAACCCTTCACACGTGCGAACAGCCAAACACATAATAGGTAAAAAGATTAACACCAACCGAGCACTTAATATTCGAAATTTGAATATTGAATGAACGTTAAAGCAAATATTTCATGAATAATATAGGACCATCTGAACTTTCATAATTACATATTCCAATGAATTACTGGCTTTCTTATGCTGGATTGATAAAACATCACACGTATTGTGTATTGCGTGGAATTGGCACGACATAACTTTACTCCATACACGCTACCACCTAACAAGCACTTGTGCGACTGATTTTTAATCGCACAAACTTTAGATATAATCTGTTTGCAGATGAAATTGTTCCCGATTATAATTCCAATTCACGCAAAAACAACTGGATCGTTGGCAACTGGCGTCAAATAAGATTTATTGCAGAAATTATGAAGCATCGAGAAACTGTTTTAAAAACCAATAAGACAACCGGAGTACTTTACACAGTAATTTTATCCACAAAAATATAATGTGGTAATGTGCTGTACTAAATTGTGCAACGTGTTCAACTAGCCAACTTTCTACAACGTAGTGAAACGACTACAATTTATCTTCATTATTAGTAAGAGATACCACTGAATTTAGATTACGTTTTGATTATTTAAATGTCTTTCATCACAACGAATAGTGAAAATACGCAAACCGTTTATAATAACCGCAATAAATAAAAAATAAATACCGCAAACCGTTTTCCTCAACCCAACATAAACGAGCAAAATTTGACGGTTACATATCCGCGAAATGCACAAAACATGCACCATTTTTGCCAACACAACGAACAAATTAGTGAATTACTATAACTTATTATACCGAATGTATATACGCTAATAGTTCAGAAAGAAATGTTTGCTCTACCGTAACATTGCAATAGATGAGAATAAAATAATGAGATACGAAAACAGATTGCGACACCTCTTCCCATAGAAAAACACGTTTTAATGGACAGAAAGAGAGAGAGAAAACAGAGAGAAACAGAATGATAAATATCAATAATGATAATACATTTAACACATACTATCGAGAGAAAAAACATAATAAGAGTGTAGGGAGAACTAAATTTTATACTTGCTTTCGAAACGCTTCTTCCACGCTACAGCCTTCTCATTGCTATTTTTGAACAAATCTAAACTTTGCTGAATCTTTTCGACCACTTGCCGTTGACCATTTTGCGCACTGGGATTACCATTGGCAGGACACTGGGAGGAAGGTTGAGTAGTTGTGGTTTTGGTGGTTGTGACGGGAGCAACTAGGTTACTAATAGTGCCAAGAGGAGGGAAGAAGTGGCTTTCGGAAGGGTACTTCTTTTTTTCGCCAGCGCTGTTAGAATTTCCAGAGACAGGAGCAGTATCAGCCGCCAGAATGTTGTCACTTATGTTGTTAATAGTGTTACGGACGCCAATGTTAGTGAAAAAGACCGGTAGTACACCAACCTCGGACGGTTCTCGTTTTAAAAACACTTCGTTAGCATATGGCGAGACCGCTGGTGCAACAGTCGCGGGCACGTTGGTATTATTGAGCGTGTTACGCACAAAGCACGTTTTAGCATGGTGGTGGTTAGTACCGCGAAAGTCTAGAGTCTCCCGCCGGCATGAGCAGCCAGGCTGTTTGATCGGATGTTGATTGTTTACTTTGTGGAAGGAATCGTAGTAAGCATTGTTGACGTAGCGGTGAAAGTCGGCCGCCGCCGATGGTGTGCAATGTTTAATACCACCGGGTGCACTACCGCTCTTCGGAACGGCACAGGGTACTACGAGCCGATCCGACTCGGCAGGTGGTGTATTACTAGAACCGTTGCTACACAAGCAAGATAATTGTGCAGGCGCTGATACTACTCGCTCGCTCTCTGAAGTAGCATCAGTCGATGGAAGCATTAGAACGATAGTGGTAGTGGTGGGAGTGTTCGTGACTGAAGGTGGGGAATTGGTACACCCGATCGTCGCAGCTGTACTTGCGGCCGGTTCGGGGATGTTGGGGAAGGTTACAGCAACGTCGGCAGTAGCGGCACAGGAAGTATTATGCACAGATATATCGCTGGCAGCGGTGACGGTGGAGGTGGCGACACCGTCAATACTGCCGCTGATACACTGATCGTGACAGTCGTTGTAATTGGCTCCGGTTGCTGCCACTGGGGACACGACACATGGCCACACAGCGTAGACAGGGTGATAAAGTGAAATGGAAAATGAAAATGAAAAACAGGGAGTTAGGATTACTGATAGGAGAACGGTTGTGTTAAAAATAAGGGGCAGCTTCTTAATGATTTGTTTTTGATCTTTCTGTAGCAGCACACAACAAAACTGTGCAGCAACGAACACACAACATGCATTTGGTCCACCTGTTTTGCACACATTTTTGTTGCGTGTGTGTTTGTGTGTGTGTCTGTGGGTGTGTATGTTTGAGTTGGTAAATGTCGGGTGCGTCGAGGTTTTTCTATGCTTTTGCTTATTTGCATTCGTCACTGAAGATTCTCGTCTCGATAGAATGCTTGCATTGTACCCCAAATGGAAGAGTGTAAACGTTTAGATGAAGAATAGTTAAAAAAAGATTACAATTACTGTTGGTTGCTATATTAGACCCCGCTGCCGTTGTAGTGCGACTGCCGGCGCATGCATCGAGATAACCAGTCGTTGTCGTTGAATTACGATCCGAACCACCAAGCAACTTCTCGCCCGCAAAAGTGCTTGTGTTGGTGTTTATGGTGGTAGCCTCAATTCTGGTTCCTTCGCACATTACCTTAACACTACTGTTACCAACGTTTGTTTCCCTTGTAGCGTCTTTCTTACTGTGGTTGATTGAGTGCGAAACGCTACCTTCGAATGCGTTACCACAAACGTTGCTTTGGCGGTTGGCGGCGGTGATGTTGTAGACGTTACTGTTGTATTTGGTGCTGTTGCTCAAATTGACAGTGATAGTAGTTTCTGGCAGTGGTTTGCCATTCGTGGTAATTGACTTTTCCTGCGGCTCTATGGGAACCGCATCAGAGAGTGGAAAAATGCTGTTCTCAATCATCGGATCATCGCTGGTGAAATCTACATTTTGCAACGGCTCTATCGGTGTCAAGGTAGCACCATCCTTGAACTGAATGAAACTACGGAGCGCGGACGCTGCTGCCGCCACCCGTGCTAACTTTTTGCTCGGTCCGGAACCCACGAATTTCTGCCCATCAACCTGCAATAAGCGAAACAAAAAAAAATTATCGTCTAGCGATTGCTCTACTTCGAAAATAATTCTTGTTCTAACAAGCTCCGGTTTCCCATAACACTTACCACCACTGAAATTGTGAAGATAGGAGCATGCACAGGGCCGGTTTGAGATTCAACCTTATAAACTAGATTGCGCTTCAACTCATTCAGCACCGCAACGGTGTTCTTGGTTTGTGGCACTTGCTCTTGCCGAGTTTCGGCGGACTTGGGTAGATGTTGTAGTTTGCGGCGTTTCCTCACAGCTAGAAAAAAGAGACGGATTTCAATATCGTTTGTTTAGGAAAGACAAATTTTAATTGCTTTATTGAGCTGCTGCTACTTAATACAGCTGGTTCTTCACTAAGTATGACACATGGACAACATTCCAAGTGAACGCTCGGAATCTTTGAAAGATTCCGAACTCTTTTCAGTGATATGCAAGAGATCAGAGGCACAAACCAAACTGTCAGCCAGCACATGATATCTTAGAGATTAAAGAGTAACAGTCACGAAGTGGAGGAATAAGAATTTTACTGATTGGCCAAAAAAATTAAGAAACAAACAACTTGATAATATTGAAGGTGAATTGTGGGATAAACACTTGAACGTAAATTTTATGTTTTAAGTTTATAAGTATTATGTTATTTATTTACCTGGAGAAACGTTTGCTGGATATCCACGGTCGAGATACATCGTAAGAATTGATAAAAAACCATGTCCGACATGAAAATATAACAAGAAAAAGAGACTATGTCAGAAATGTATAGATTATTAGCCATATGAAGATACCGGGAAAGAGTTTATAAGAGTTCATTTTAATACTTAGTTACCTAGTCAACGACACTGTTTGACAATTAGTTTCCTCGCCATTGCCCCTTTTACCTTGCCGTCGCTAGCGATTTCAGCAGTTTCAATTCAATAGCGGTTACCGCATGGTCTGTTTCGAAGGAGCTCTCACACAGCTACCATTATTACATAATTTTTTTAACGAAACCTCGAGTCGAACGAGCAACATGTTTGTCGGATACAATTAACCACGTTTCACAGCGATGGACGCCATAATTAAGTTTACTAAACTTTTCATAGCAACCAAGCAAGTGTGATAAGGCCCCCACGCGCTGAAGGAAATGCCAATTGTTCTGGCATCTCCCATCATGCTTTGGCAAGTCGATAGAATTAGGAAATAGGGTTAATAAATATGACCCAGTCCGATTTTTTAGATAAAAAAAACACAATAGTCTACAACAATGTACGGATGGCTGGATTAATCGTTGGCGCAAGCGTGTTGGCGTAGATACGTGTAAGGCCTAGGTTGATACAATAAATTCCGATGAATAATATTTGTACTTTTTTCTCCGATATCCGATTTCGGTACATTGATTGACAGATTTTCTGTCAAAAACATGTCAAAATTTTAATAAATCAGAACAGCACGCAAGCACCCCAATCTATCGGTCCTCTTTTTCAAAACATGTGGGGCAGCAAATTATGAGCAAGTCTGTTGCTAAGCAGATTTACGCAGATGGTTCGCATTCCGCAATCAACATAAACGGTTCCTCTCCAGTTCCAGCTTCGTGCTATGGCAAGTCTGTAGGGTGCTTTTCGTCGATATACATGTACACCGCCGGTCGATAAGTAGCTGTCATGAATTGTACAAAACATTTGACTTATCCACACAAATATCCCACTATCTTTAGTTTTTGTCCAGGATATAGCACGAACACCTCAGTTTGAAGAGCTTGCACTGGCCATTATTACCTTTGGTTATTAATTATATTTTAACAATATATTTAAATAACAATTATGTCTAAAAGACAAAAGTGAAACGTATGGCCTGAACGCTAATCAAAAATAACGAACATCTTTTGGTTGTTAAAACAAGTCAGTCAAGTCGTCATCACGATTGATAGCAGCGACAGTTCCAAACAACAGTTCAATTGAATGCTCCACAAAAACCTGTATTTGAATATTAGAAGAAGAAAAAAAGGGCAAGGCTTATTTTAATTACTCGCATAAGCCAATCAACAACGCTTCCTGCTGTTCGTACCTTTCAACGACAGCAACGACCACGGCATACTACGAAAAAGCCACATTTAAACAGTTCCCGCAGCGTACCTCCGTACACTTCGCAGCCAGTTCGGGACCACGCTAGACGGTTGGCCTAAATACGCACCAAACGATGAGCCCGTGGCACAGACTGTGGTTCACCGGTTACCATGCCGATTGAGTGCGGTTGTTGATTTGTGTTTTGCACTGTTGGAAATGGACAGTACCTCAAATATGACATTTGGGAGACCTGCATAAACATAAACTGTTGACGATGGAACAAACGTGGTTTGTTGGCGAACAACCAAAACGTAGGGACGCGAATTTTCTTTGAACAGCGCTTGACGGTCGAATATCGCCAATACCTGTGCTGGAATTGTGATCCCGATTTAAAGCCGCCACAAGGAACATTAATGATGGACGATGGTACTCAAAAGCTTGAAATTTGGGCGAAGTGGCTGAAGGCGACAAGCAGAAATTATAGCGATTGGTCAGGCGATGCCAAGATACAAAACTGCCGCTATTCGAACTGCTTTATAATAGCCTCTAATATGCTACTGCCGGTTCCCCGCGATATACCTGTTTTATTTTTTTAGTGTGGTTTTTATACCAAATAATTCTGAAATAAGTGGGCCATGGTAAAATTCAAACCGAAAATAACGGGACTATCAATAACAATTCCATGTAGCAAACGGTGTTGTAGACGTTCGATTTGCCGCGATACCGCGACCGAATGACGATGCTGTTGTCTACGTCGGTTTAGAAATCAAATATATTTTAAACAAGTATGACACGTAACAAACTATCTCTGGCTTCTGTTTTCAAGTTAAGGTTTGAAGGACTCGTGTGATCCGCATCCTTCTCTGCTTCGATCATTCTCATTACAACCTAATTGGTCGAAATGAAGCTTGGTAGAAGACTAATAATATTGGGGTTGCAGCTTACTGTTCCGTTTTGGCAGAACTTTCTGAGCCCCACGCCCCAATCAGTAGAAACGCATTCCGAAGGTTAAAGCAAACGCAAATAAAGAATGAACGTCGTGTGTGTAAAGACATTTTCAGTTCCTTCGCATGTTCGCCGAATAGAGGAAGTCCACAGTCAGAACGTCCCTTGCTTTAGACAGAGTACGCTTAAACTATTGAGACACAGCGCTAAGAAACGATTCAGTGTTTGAACTTACTTATCGATGCTTTGCGTTTCGCTACGCGCCGCGATGTAGCGCCCGGCATGCCGTGACAAACCACTGAACTGGATGATGCCGTGCCGGTACTGTTGGTCTTTTTGTTGACAGCGTTGCTGTTGTTACTGATTGAATTGATTTTGCTGCTGTTATTGGAGTTCTTGTTGCAGATGATATTGTTATTGCTGTTGTTGTTGTTGATGTTGTTATTGTTGCTGCTGTTGTTGCTGTTGGTGTTGCTGCTGTTGTTGCTACAAGAACTATTATTACTCATCATGCCGTCGCCGTAGAGTATGATGTAGCAGTGGTGGGCCGTGGTACGCGGTGGTGCCTACGACCTATCCCTGCCCAACCAAATGGCCGCCACCGCGTCCCTCGATGGCACACTTCCTTGCAGCTCTTGCTGTGCCTACAATGGTGAACCCTTGTCTTGCTTAGCTTGTAGGCCTTCCCGTCTTGCCACTTCACACTGCCGCTGCCGTCGTCGTCGTCGTCGTCGTATGCAGCGCCGTGAGCCTTTATCGGAATGGCTACGCAGATGGAAAAAGAAGCAGAAAACAAACCCTTCCGTCATTGCTCGTTGTCAAAGTGCGCCAATTGATACCGTCACCCCTGTCCAATAGAGGAGTAGTTCTTCCACCATCGGTTAAAAGAGTAGCGTGTTAAACGCGAAAAAGAAAAACGCTTAACGTTGAATCAAATCATTCACGGCAAACTGCTGCAGGTAACAGAATGTGTCTCATGCATTTTGTTTTTCCTTTTTTTTGTTTTCTGTCTGACTCTCTTTCAGTGATAGCCAAGTGCCAACAAAAACAGTAGCATAAGTGATTTGATGAAAATTGGGGCTCAGGTTGCAGGGAAGAGCCTCCCCTACGCGCACGCGTTTGCATGCGTCCTCGATATGGGGCTGTTGTTTGCGAAAACCTTTCCGTGTGGCGAAGGGTTAGTGAAAGAAAATGTGCGCGCGCGCGTGCTTGATCATCTTGGAGGACAAGAAGGGTTGAGGGATGAGCGAGACGCCAGGACCAATCCATGTGTCATATGCCGCATAACATCATTTAGCACAACTGTTTGTACATACAAGGAGCAAAGAAAAACAGAAACACAAAACCAACAGGACCACCACTAGTCAATTGAAAATGTAGCTGGCAGTGTATTTTTTTTCACCACCAACGTTTCACCCGGTCCTTTTTCGCAACGTTTTGGCATATTTCGGGTACAGCTTTCCGAAAAAATGCTTAAAATATCCAGCGATAAAAAGCACACACACGCGCGTGCTCGCTTTACGTGTCCGAAAAACGGGAAAACTCATGGAAAAACATATTTCTGGGCGTGAAAAGGCCTGACGTTTGCGGTAAAGGCTGCTAGGGTGGTTCAAAATTTTGTTACGATAGCGGCAAGCATAGCGCCTGTCCTTCCATACTTCCACATCTCCTTTCCTCCCTCGATGCTATGTGCATCGAGTATCTAGTACGGAACGGGATTGTCTATGGGTTGCGATATAAATGCTAAATTAAGAAGCAAAAGGTAACCGCATCATGAATATGCAACGCGTGCCCAAGGAGATGGCGCAAGCATTCTGCAGAGTTAACGTGGGCGCGCTACTGCGTTTAAGATGTGGTAAAACTCTCGGCTACAATGCAGGATGGGATCTTCCATGGACTTGCGGACCATGCGAAGGATCAGAAGATTATTAGAAACAGAGAGCAACTTCTTCTAGACCTTGCCTTATGCATAGACATTCGATCAACGTAACACTAACGGCCACAAATTTTCCGCCAGACATCAAGCCTCGGTACGCATCTTTCCAGCAGACGGACAAAAACACGAAAACGGCAATATTCTGGGGTGATATTTGCGCACGGCGAAATTCTGCGGTTTACACTCGATTGTCGATAACGAGCCCTTTTCGCGTTGTTTTGGTTTTCCCACACTCTGTGGCCGTGCAAGAGCTGGAGCAAATTTGTTTCAAGGCGCAACTACACACATCAGCGGCACACGCGACGACACCAAACTTATGCGGCACAACGTTGACTGTAGAGATTGTGTAAGAAAAGCAGCGGACAAGCTTGTGGAACCACAGTAGCTTCGAGTGTTATGTTGGGGGGAAATCCTTCGCGGTAAACAGCGTGTCGTAGAGCAAGGAATTTATCGAAGCGCCAGGTGCACTCTGGCGACTGACCTACAGTCGATTTCGAAACAGCAAACTTTGAATTGCTAAGAATGTTTCGCAAATCGTCGTCGTCGTCGGGAGGCAACATTCGGTGCAGTCTGAGGGGACTACTCACGCAACTAACCCACAAATAGAAAGAACTGCAATGTACCCCAAATGCTCACTTGCTGTCGGTGCAGCAGCACTTGCACCATACACCCGTACACGTTACAGCGTTTGACGTTAATAACACAACTGCAGATCGATTAGAAGCCGTGCTGCAGCATAGGCATACAAATGGCGCCTTTCGCAAGAGAGACAAAACACAACCACTCCGGTCTAAAAGGGGAGTGCAACTGACAGTTCTGTCTCTGCCGTCGGCTTTGTACTGAGAAAATCCCATACAACATCGGAGCGTCTACAGCAGCGCTGTGATTTCATCCAATCAGAGAAAGTGCCAAACTTTCGCCTAAAGAAAAACCCGTATCTTCATTCCGTTGTTATTTTTTCATGACTACGATTTAAAAACGGACAAATTTACGAGCAGAATTAAGAATTCCCTTGCAGTTGTGATTTTCGAAAATTTCGAAAATGCAAGAAAATTGATTACCTGTTTTGCACGGACAAGCCGATTTGACAAATGGATGTATGAAATGGGTGATAAGAATGTGACCGTTGAGAGTTCAAGATAAAGTATTTCAACTGTTTTATTGAATGCAAATTTGTCCAAATCGATCAGCATATTGTACGTTCTTAAGAATTTCGGATTGGTATTTCATTAACCCAACGCCAAATTGGTTATAATTGGTTCGTTCATCTAAGATTGAACAACGCCACAGTGGTCCGTTGTATCTAATCCCATTACCCATCGGCTCAAATACGTTCGTTGCTTTAAACATATTTCCGACGTCGTTTAATCTCGAAAAGCAGCGTCTTGCTTGGTATAATCGGACTGTATTTACGTGCTGAGTAGTTGAAAACTGCTACAAGGCGAAGTTTTCGTACAAATGTGTCAACAACTCTAGTCTATTGACATTGCTCTGTATCTACAATTTCTCAATCGAAAGTTGTGTGCGTAAGCGCAACAAAAGCATATACGCACCAGAAGTGTCAAAACCCCCAAAGCTGTCAAAAGATCAGTAAGACATTGTTTTCGTTTTGCATAGACATTTTTTTCCTGATACATTTCGTTTGGGGAAATTTACCCACCCACTAAATAAAGTCTTTCTGTTGTAAAGGAACCTGTTCGCATACGATTGGAACAGTTTCCTTCACCTTTACTCGTTGTTAGCGGGAGCACATTGCAAAACTTATACATGTTTGACCACACCGTGAGCGTTTTCTGCATTTAAACAAAATGCGCTGTACGATCTGTGAATTGTGTATTTAAATCTCGCTGACTTTATCAGATAACCAGCCTTATGGCCACGAAAAATGATATCATTAACAACCTAATGCCTGAAACAACTTTCCAACAACACTAAACAACACGACCACTCGGGTTTTATAAGTTGCACTTCCATTTCTTTCGCATTTTTTGACTCACGGGGCTTGAAAACCGAAGACGAAAACCATGTTACAAAGTACGTCGGGCGCTTTGCGTCGTTTTCTTCATTGGGGACCGATGACTGCAATAGGTAAGCATTCTTTGGAATTATAAATTTGTAAATATACTACACAGTACAAAATCTTATTGAAGCAAACAAGGACTGTTCATTGTTATTGTTCTTTTTTTTTGTCTATTTTGAAACATTTTGCTGCTTAACGGATGCATTTATGTTCCGTTTCGATCTCGATCTTGCTGTGTCTTACGTAGTTACGCAGTTATCTAGGCGAACAGTCAACATCGGTTGCTCATTTAAGACCAAATACAAACCGAGCCATACCGTAAGGAGCAGAACACAAGCCCAAAGTGTCCTCGAATATTGCAGTCTTAAGATATTCTGCTCGGCTTGAAGCAGTCTTACAAAGACTACAAAATGCGACGCCTTATAAAAAAAAAATACTGTCTTTAAAGCTTGCTGTGATAAAAGACAACGAAGTTCAAAGACGATGTTTTACAAGACTAGCTAACAAAAGGCTGTCACAAAGATCACTGTCCCTGTTATATAACATTAGTTATCCTGCGTAGCTTCAGAATGTAGTTTTAGGAATTAGGTGACGGCGATGTAATCTCAATTAACCTTTTTTGTGTTTTTCAGGCATTATCAAATCTATTACCATTATGACACTGTACATGAATAGCATGTGGTGGCCGGCGAATCGGTCACTCACGGGTTTCTTCAACCAGACCTTGTTTATCGTGTTGTCAGCCAGCACGGGATTTAATTTTGTGATGGCCTCATTAATTGGACCTGGTTTCCTGTCACTTAGATGGCGACCACAGCACCCGGAAGACGAGCAACACCTACAGGAGTGCAACGTTTGTGAAGGTTTCAAGGCACCTAGGTCGCATCACTGTCGAAAGTGCAATCGATGTGTCATCAAAATGGACCATCACTGCCCATGGATCAATAATTGTGTCGGTTGGGCCAATCATGGATACTTCACCGCATTCCTAGCCTGTGCTGTCCTAGGCTGCCTGCAGGCTACTTTCATTCTCAGTGCGTCGCTCTATATGGGGCTCTACAGGGACTGGTACGTCTACTATGGACAGTTTTCGAAGGCAACAGTACAGCTTGGTTTGTGGAGCCTCGCCTTGTGCGTTTTCAACATAGGGCTAGCGATTGGGGTTGTTATCACGGTTGGTGCCTTGTTCGGGTATCAGCTGCGTGCGATTCTTAGTAATCGAACTGCGATCGAGGACTGGATTTCGGAGAAGGCACGCTATCGACGTGATCGTACCAATGAAGTGTTCCAGTACCCATACGATTTGGGTCGATGGCGTAACCTACAGCAGGTTTTCAACTTATCATGTATTCCCGCTGGCACCGGTACCGAATGGCCCGTAATTGACGGATGCGATCAATACACGCTTACAGTATGTATACAAAATCGGCATTGCCGTTCGCCAAGATTTGCTAGAATTTATTCCGACTCTTTACTCTTTTTTTTTTATTTCTGCAGCGTGAGCAGTTGGCCCAAAAGGAAGAAAAACGCGCTCGTACTAGAACATACACTATCAATCGCACGGTAACAGGGAGCTGGGTTCCATTGCTATCGCAAGGATTTAAGGTTTGCTGTTCACCGCCGCTAACCGACGAGCCGCGCATCAAACTAGCAGTCGGTGACATTGTTCGGGTCACTAGATGGAGGAAGTAAGGATAACATTTGTTCATTTTTCGCATTAGACGAGTAAAATATTGTTCTTTCCTTAGGCACTGGTTGTTTGGCGAAAAAGTTCTAACACATAGTGAGGTTGATTTCTCGGAGAAAAACAAACGGCTACGCGGATGGTTTCCTCGACAGTGTGCGATCGAATTGATGGAAGATGAGTATGAAGTCGAGCAATCACAATGTTATGAAAAGGTAAAAAAAATCAACTAGAGTTGAGTGATTACCATTTTCCAAACCAAATTCAAGTGGACTCCGTTACGAATCAACTTACAAGACAAGCACGAATTTGAAAGAGATCGAAAGGAGAGCTCTTTGCTCTAGGTAGAAACCAATCCACAAAGCCTCAACCTAGAACATTTTCTTATAAATCCAAATAAAACCACTTCAAGTACCCTCTGGACAATCAGCAGTGTCGAGTAATCGTTTTTGATAGTACAGTTTGTCCACATCAACGACAGGATAATTCGTACAGGTAAAACTAAAATAAAGAATTGTCGTAATAACGCCTTAGCAAATCACAACACGGTAACAAATCACATTTCATTTAATAATTATTATTTTTTATTTACTTACTGATAGTTTAAAATATGATCACAGAAAAGATGGGATCCCTGTAACACATTAAAGCTGGATTACATGTATAATACATATCTATTATACTTTACGCAAAATTGAACATAATTTTTTTAAAGTTGTACGTTGTTTGACTAAAAGCAGCTTTATGTCAAAACTTCCTCGACAATATAGGGCCCACACGAGTAGTCAAAGTTCTCAGCGAAGACTCTGCTGCAGGACAGTTGTGAAAAGCAGTTATTTGGAAGACTGTGTGAAACAAAGGCGAAGAGAAAGTTTGCGAACTCGTTGTAAAATCAGTTACAGAATAAACAGACTTCTGAAACCGAAGGCATCGCAGTAAAAATTTAATAGTGCACCCGAGAGCACTTTGAACCTACGCTCCTTCGTGCGATCGGTCCACACTCCGTAACAGTCCTCGTTTTCGTCCTCGTCCTCGTCAAGTACGCAACGGTTACATTTGCACTAAACGTGTCATAATTCTCTTGGCTCTCTGAATCGTGCAGCGCTTCATCTTGCACGTATCTTTATGTCATCCGCTTGAAGGAAATCTCAAACGATTGATCATGGGAAGAATTGCGTTGAAGAAACACATTTGTTGTCTCGTCCGGCACACTGTGCGCGGGTGTGATACCGGAAGGCCAGCAGATTAACCCTCATATTTGATTCGATGTTCTACAAAACAAAACCGGCGGTCGTCAATGACGCTAACAGGGGTCTGTAACCCTTTTACCAGAACTATTTGCTATTTGCAATGCGTACAGCAGCGAGAGTAACCTCAAACCCTGTCACTTTCATTTTTAAAGGAAAGGTTTGGTGTTATTTTAGACCATTTGATTATTTACACACAATAATGTATAATTTTACGTATTATAGTGTAATGACATTTTTGATGGACATATTTTTATATCTTTATTGCTATATATTTCTATATCTGTATATATAATACGAAGAGAACTAAAACTCACACTAAGTATTTGTTTTGCGTATTTGTTGCATTTGTGCGATTTACCAATTATATAAAAAATGATAACGAAACGGAATGGCCACTATCACTTAACCATCCATCCTCTGCCGCCGTGTTCCGGTGGCTTACCTACGGTCGGTATAGTGTTTTGCACGACCAGTGGTCAACAGCAGCAGCGGTTGCAGGAACAGAGGTATATTTCTACGTAATGACGTTATTTGGGTTTTTTTTACTGACGATCATTAACGGACTGCAGAATATGCCATTCGATCTTGATGAACCAGTTAAACATATGAAACTCGAGTCATTGCAATACGTCATTTGTTTTTCTTGTTGGTGCAACCATATGGTTTAAGCTACCGTATCCAGATCTTCCAAGCTTCGACTGTATCTGCAAGAAATAAAAAATAGTAGCAGTATAGATGCATCGGTTCTTGGTCATGCCTTTCGTTTTTACTTACCGACTTACAGGGCGGCTATAATTGGACATGGCCGACCCGGATCGATTTTTATTACTCTCCGCATCGTCATTAGAATCACCTCCCGAATTATACAGCTGATCGAGGTAATCCGATGTTAGGTATGCGTTTAGGTCACTTTGTTCGTCTTCTAGCGGTCCATTGGTTTGAATATCGTCAACGCTCTCCTGCGAGTCTACCATACTTAGCCACTGGCTGTTGTGATTACGAAATTTTTCCACCTAATTAATGCACCAATACAGAGTTATTAAAGCCATAGTTTGAACATTTTAATTATATTTGATTTGTATTAAAAAAAAGGTTAGGAGTGACAAATGTGTAAAGAACATATAACTCACCGTTATACGCGATGCCCACTCGCTGTCAGTAATCGCGATGATATCTAGGCAGAAGTCGCACACTTTCCGTATTTCGGTGTTTTTATCATGCATGAGATCAATAAGATAAGCGGGTGATTCCGTTTCTTTAATCATATAGCAGCGGGTGCTCTCATGGCGGAGGACCTGCTGAAACACAAACACGATCTGCAACACCATTTCGTCATCTTCTTGTTTCGCCTTGAGTAACTCAATTAGCGAGAGCATAACATCCGCCTTGCATAGCAACATGGCGCACGATTCATCAGATGCACACGTCCCCAGAAATACGACCATCTCCAGTACCATATCGTCCTTGTATTGGCCTGGACAGACAAGGTTAAATAAACGAATAGATTAAATAGATTATTATTAAATAGATAGATAGATAAAAAGATTATTACTGTTTCATTACGCATTTTCGTGCTAGAAAACAAACTTAAAGAGTTTTTGTTCATTTAATTTTAATCAACATGCCCGGTACGGTAAATATACATAATAATAATTTTTGGAAACGACATATAACTACAGAAAAAAATAATCTTACCTGGTACGAGCATATTCCGAATGAGTGGTATTAGGTTGAAATTATGAATGATCTGTGAATAATCCAAATCAGCTAGTGCAAGATTGCCCAGAATACCAAGGCTTTCGACAGTAAAATGTTCGTCATCACACTCGGTAAGTATTTTAGCCAAATCACCAACAAAATCCTGTAAAAAGAGTAACCGAGCGAACGTCAAATAGGTAATTTGGAGTACACAGTATTCTCTAATAGTCGCTCAATCGTACCACAAAGTGTAGCCTTAGCGTGTCGTGCACAGAGATGTTTCGAATCATTTTCATGATCATTGTGTCCTGGCACTTGAAGGCGCGGGACATCAGATTGTGCAGACGGTTGTTCTCAATCATTAACGCCGCATTGCGCCGGTTCAGGGCGAGGTTTATGCCAAGCGCAATCAGATCAGGGTCAGATTTTTGGTTAAGATTCAGCAGCAGCATATCGACGACAACTGGTACACAGTCGGTGTACGTGAACATTGATTTGATCTTGTTGTCCAAACTCATATGATAGAGAATCTTCGTTACGATGCCGTGGTGCTTGTCATCGCTTAAAAAGGTAACGAGCTTCGGTAGCAATCCGACGCGTATCATCTTTGCTCGAAGGCGTGCATCAAATGATAGATTAAATAACAACTTGAGTGTCATTTGAACGAGATCCTTTTGCGATTGCAGCAGACGGGGTAGTTTTTCAACAATGTTTAGTTCGCACATTTCCTCTTTGTTGTCACGCACGATCGACAGCTTCTTTAAAAACGTTACCACTAGCACAAGCAGATCAAAGTTTTGCCGCTCAAGTGCCTTCAACAACATTGTTACAATGCTTTTCTTTCGCATTTTCTCCTCCAACTTTACGTTTTCGGCAATGTTCAGCAGAAGATAGAAGGCGACCCGAAGCAGCTGCTCCTGTTTGCGTGCGAATATTTTGAACTGTTTGTTAATCTTGTCGTAATCATCTTTTTGCTTCCGGGGGTCTGGCTTGTCGGTAACCCCATCCGGGCCCACTGAGCCGGGTGTTTGCGGACCAGAAGGCGGGCCACTTCCACTCAAGCTGTCAGTTGATGTGGTGCTCACTGTGAGAGAGCAATTTCCATTCACAGTTTCGTTGGATAGCTGATCGTGGTAGCTGCTGTTCATCGAGTGAGCTTTTGTGAGTGAAGAGGTCATGAAATTACTGTTGGCGGACCCACTACCGGCGTTACTACTGTGATAACTACCCCAATTGCCCGACTTTGGGCGTTGCTTAAGTTCCGGTATGCGTCGTCGAGGAGGTTCCATTTCCTTCGGCTTATCCTGATCGATGATAGTGTCCAACTGCTCAGTACTGTTCCGAATGCCGCTATATTCTTTCTCACGATCTCGAATGGCACTGTCTGGAGCGCACATACCAGTTGATGCAGCACATTTACGTGCGTCGAGATCGTTCTTCATTTGATCGTAACGCCGCAACTCGAAGTCGATTACATCCATACAAAGTGAGCCGATTTTGTAGTTTACGATGACCGAGTGAAAGTTAGTATAGGTGGAGAAGCAGAAAAAGATATAAATGATGTTCGTTGAGAGGTCTAGAGAACGGCGCCAATCTTCACGAAGTACTCGAGACAGTGCACTGAGAACGGCTTCTGTAAACATAGAAATTTCAATGGTACGTCATGTTGAATGTGCACCGGTTACGTTTGATCACTTTACTGTATAAGTAACCCACCATTTTTCTCTAGCTCCTCCAAATTATCAGGATCGCGGGCGAGTTGTAAGATAAGACGAGAACCTTTTACTTTCTCTGGCAAATCCTCGTAAAGTAGTTCGATGTATTCGTCAATGCTACGAATAGATGCCTTTTCCGCCTCCATCATCGGACTGATTTTCCCGGAAATGCGCGAAACGGAGCGCTGGTTCGCTGCCGCCACTGACGATTCGACGTGCTTGCGATTCTTCAAATAGTAAATAATTTGCTCGATATCTGACAGCTGCGATCGATGGATAAGATCACACTTTTCCACTACCTCGCGAGCCAATATTGCCGGATCGGTTTTGGAATTTAACGACTTCAACCGTATTATCCGTTGACAGTCCTAGCGTAAGAACAATGGAAAAATAAAATAAAGTAATAAAGTGAAAATAATTACCAAGCTTTGCTGAAGCATTTTCATGTACTCGGAAGCTAGATAAAATAACATTTACAGTGAAAAATATCATTGAGGACCAGAAAATCCAGCGTGTAAGATTAAAAAAAAACAAAAGAAACAACAGGCAAAATAACATATGTGATCATCTTTCTGTATTACCTTTTTATCCTCCAACATTGGGTCTCCTGGTTCTCCAAACACGGCAGCTTCTAGTTTATAGTTCACAATAAGCGCTTTTTCGGTTGGGTGAGGCTCGATAGTACCCCCCTTCCATCGTCTACCATTAAGCGAGAAAAAACTGTATCATTTTCAAGGATTCACTGTATGTTTTCAAATGACTAGAAACAACTGTCTAAAACGCCCCATTTTCCATTTCGAAATAAGGAGGGGATAAAATTATGAAAAAATGTGACAGAACCAAGAAGACTGAATAATCAATATCATTGTTTGGCGTAGGTGTGAACTAAAGTTCAACAGAGAAGCAACGCAAATGCGGCAATCTTTGATGTGTCTCTACGCACATTATTTTCTCCTTGGGATACTTACTTTTTTATGTATTTAGCATCCTCGGTCTGCATATGGTTGCTGGTGGAACGCTGTAGCGCCGTTACAACGTAATAAATGTAATGCACGGTAAAGAAGAGTAATGCCAGGCCAGCTATTAAGTGTAAAAAGCTAGCCAACAGCATACAGCGCACCCCAATTACTGCTACTCAGCAAGGATGTTTCAATGGTGTAAGAACGGCATCGATTCACCACGGCAACAAATTACATCACACACAGTCCCCTCATCTGAACTTTATGCATGACACTCGAGTTTACTGCTGCCTTGCTGCTGTATGTATCCTGTCAAAATCTGCGCTTTTCTATGTGGTGCTTTCGTTTGTGGATTTCAGAACCTAAAGGGAATGTACTGTTTATTTCAATGACCGTCAAACTGTTTGTTTAATGACAAATTGAGGCAGATTTTTCCTCCGATATTTCGAAGCCCATCGTACTTCATATATTACCACAAAAGCCGATGAAAACACTATATTGCACCTCGTTTCAGTTCGGGTTCGATCGGGCTTTATAAACGGTTGCAGGATATCAAGTTTTCGTGGTGTATGTCTACGCGATAGCTCTGTAGAGGTTGAAAAATGTTTTGTGCATGTGCTACCATTTTGCTGCAACGCATGCGCTTCAATTTTACCTATCTAGCCACGGTCATGCAGTTCAGTCGGTGATGACTGTAGCATTTGTTTACATCACAGCAGCGTTTCTTTTAAATCCTTATTAAACAAACAGCGCCGTCAAAGTTGTTGCCTAGGCTGACTCTAGCAATATGCAATGTAAACCTACTTCAGCTGTGTGGACATAGACTCGGCGTTCGTCTGAAGGGACTCAAATAAAGAAAAGAAGCGTAAAGCTGGGGCCACACGAAGCGTAAAATTATTTTGTAATGCCAAACCGTTCACGCTTTGTGTGGCAGCAAAATATAAAAACGAAATGTCAAACGTGTTTACATACATGTTTTTGATCCGAGAAAACCCTAAATAGAAGAGAAATAAATTGATTTATGATTTTTTTTCTGTTTTTTTCGATTTTGTTGCTATACCAGCAAATAAGAACTTATATTATCCTCTGTTACTAAACAAAGTGTTTACTAACGGGTTTTGCGGTCGGCCGACACATAAACGTTTTGACAGAAGCGCTAACAGTTTGGCTAATGCTAATGGCTAATTAATATCTGAAATGTCAAAAACGTTTCGTTGCGCATCGTCTGGCCCCGCAGTAAGACATAAATAAGACACGCACTTCGCACAGGTATTTTCGTTAAGCTCGATGTTGGATTGTAGTTACTAGCACGAATTTTATTCTAGCGTAAGGTATACAGGCGTAAATAGTGTGCTAATGTTTTATTCTAAGTGCTAAAATTTATACGCAATTGTACCGGCTATTTTAGTAGAACGTTGTTAACTGGATGCGAACCCAGCATTTGCTACTGCGAATTTGAAAACGCGCAAGTAATGGAATTAGCCTATCGACGGGCTACTATTCTACCTTTGTTTACGTTCGCAAAGGCCATAATAAATAATCATCTTCAACACAGTATGTCTTGTACCACGACGACCGAAACACACACTGCCCAGGATGCGGCTAACGAATATTCTGTAGCGTTTGTCACGACGCCGAATGAAGAGTCCGCAAAGACGCTTGCCCGTAGTGTAGTGGAAGGCAAGCTAGCGGCCTGCGTAAGCGTGCTCCCCGGCCTGGTATCCTTTTACACATGGGAAGATAAACTCAATGAAAGTTCGGAATGTTTGCTGATGATCAAAACTCGCACTGCACGCGTCAACAACTTGATCCAATTCGTAGTGGAAAAACACGAGTACGACGTGCCGGAAGTGATAGTCTTGCCGATCACCACTGGAAACCCGGCGTATCTGGATTGGATTGGAAAATATGTTGCTAAAACCCACCTCCCAGAGAAGAGTAATCAGAATGATACTGCGAAAGAATAAATGGAAAAAAATTAGCGTGATCATCAAGATGATCATCCTGTTATATTATGAGATCGTCAGCATTTAATAAAGACAAAAAAATGCATAGCTTGCTTCACAACTATTTGAAAATCTAGAAATCTCTTTGAGGTATCATAAAACTCGAACGGGAACTGGAAGGTTAGAGATAGGCACAGTAAGAGAAAAACAGAATACAGTAAGAGAAAGCTACAGCAAAATGAACCCAAATGAACGTTCGAGTTTCGTAATTGGGCCCATAGTTAGTCTCTCGTGATCGAAGCAAATTGGAGTGCACAACGTATTACACCTGGAAAGGTTAAATGATGATTTTCTTTTCGTTTTCATTGATAGCAACGGGCAGCACTGTTGTCAAATTCATATAGGGAGGATATTATGGGGTTGGGGAAAAAGTAATCCATCCATTATTTTCTCGGTGGATGGCTTTAGATATCTAGTGCAGTATCGATCGTACAGATTCAAATTTAGACTTGTTTCAAAGGTTCAACACTTCAAAAATGCTTTCACTGTGTTTTGTTTATTCCATTCGTTTGTGAGGTACAGAGTGTTAACAATGGAATTCAACGAAGAGAAATCTCGATACATTTTTACTTTGATAAACGCGAAATTTCAAGCTAGGCCGCTGAAATTTTGCATGGTGTACATGATGCCGGTACTCTTACAGCTAGCTATGTGTAATTTAGGTTTTGTCGATCCGTCTCAGTTTTTTTTGTTAAAGATGCACCTCGCACAAGCAGACAAACCACACGTCGTCGATAAAACCACAGAAACAATCGAGTGTTGATCTGCCTGTTAGTAGTCGTAGCATTGCCCAGGAGCTAAAGATCGGCCATAAAACAGTTTTGAACCCGTTGCGCAAAGCTGTATTCAAAAACCAGTTCACACCAGAAAAACATAACCAAAGGGAATGAATCGACTGATTTCTTAAACGGATGGTGACTGGGGAGGAGAAATGAGTCACATACGAGAATAATTATTGTGCCAAAAGCGATCGTGGCCAAAACGTAATGAAGCAACGCTCAAGCGGTTGCCAAACCAGGACTCAAGAAAATGGTAAACGGATTGTGAAAATTGATTATTAACGTTTTTCGCCAATAAAGACCAACAACACTTCTATGACAGAGACATTAGGGTTTCAGCGTAATAAACTTTCTTTTGCGATTTTTTTAAAGAGTAGATTTAGAAAATTCGTTCAAACCTTGTGTACCTTATTATGCATACTTTAAAAAATATTTGGTAATTGTTTCATGCGGAAATATCGAACCAGTAACAGAGCTGGCCTAAGAACGTTTTGTTTTTTAGGAAGTTTTTGATTTTGTGTCTTGTTAGTAACTGTTTCATCCATGCTACTATTTGATTCGTGTATTCGTGCATGTTTCTCCTGAAACACCAGCTTCTGCGTTCGTTTCACCAGTTGTGTTTACTGTTGGTGTTCGTTCTAAGTTCTAAGTTAAGTTGTAAACTGTAAATTAGGTGTTGACTGTTTTTTTTTGGAATAATAAATAAATAAATATCTGGCTCGGAAAGATTTTAATTTAAATATTTTTTGATGGCCATCTAAAGTGTAATCTGCGATTTTCCACGACAAAATTCCACCATTTTGTGGGTGAAAATTTGTCGGGGGAATGTTTTGTACTTCTCCGTCTGAGAATTTTTCCTCTATTGGTAATTGCGAATACGATACGGAAATGGTTGGGTAGGCTGTTTGGCGTTGTAAAATATAGTTGCTTTTATAGAGTAGAGATGGGGAACGCAATCGCAACATTAAATTGTGGGTATCACAACAACAGGCTTGCGTTAAGAATAAATCTAAGTAATATATACTACCAACTAAAAATGTTTCCAGAACTTATTTGCTGGTTTTCCATAGTTTGCTCTATACCATTTCCAGTCATGCATTCTGTATTGATTCAACAACAATTGAAATGCATTAGACTCCATTAAAACGTTGCACTTTTTAAAATGCATTCATGTCAAGAATGCCGGCGAGATATGCGGCCGACGCCGTATATTTAGCGGATTCCAACAAACGATAGTCCTGTTCACATGTATTGAAAGGGTAATTTTCTTAAGTGCTTTACTTCGTGTTCGGGGGTAATTTTTCGCCAACGATAACCTTCATTAGACGTAGCAGTTGGCTTTTATGTTTTACGATTTAATCGCATCCCATGCAGCACACGCTTACTCTGACGCACCAGGAAGGTTACGTCACTGCCGTTCACTTTTCTGAATTATGCAGTTTAATATCGATATCGTTATCGATCGCAATCTCAAAACAATGCTCACGGTTACTATTGGAAAATAGTAACCGAGTGAGTAGTATCATATCGTATCATAATTCATTGTAGTTCGCAGCAAACGTGGCGTTGTCGAAGCCAAGCTGATCAGCATCAGCTTTTATCAGCAGCCAATCTGTTTGCGAGGAGCAAAGCTTAAGAGTCGCTTTAAACGACCAATTCCGATCGCTGGCTGATCGTCCACCAATACGCATTGAGACTCCAGGCTCCAGACTGTGGACGGCCGTAAACGAATACCAGAAAACATCCGGCTGTAGACGGCAAAGTTCAATGCACTGAAACGGATTGGTGTGCAGCACTACTACACACGTGCACCCGTTTGGCGGTTAGCGTGTAGCGCAATCGTATCGTCTGACCCCGCCACGTTTTTCTGCGCCGCAAGGACACTGTGACCAAAAAAAAATGTACAAAACCGCAATGAATCATTCATTTCCATTTCCATTTTCTCGGTGGATGGTAATGTGATGGTGGTGTTCCATTTGAAATAATTCCAATAAAATTCCAAATCATGTTTGTGCCTGATCAATCACTAACACGCACCACCCTCTTGTTATGTATGCGTTCGTTTCGAGGATTGAAACGTGATTCACATACCTTGGCCAACTGATAAGTTCGTTGGGTCGCAAGGAAAGTATATTTTTTCATCACAATCAATCACAAACATACATTTGTAATGAAGGTAGGTGTATCAGCATGCATCTTCCTTTGGCAACATTATAATAATAAAAATAAAACATTTCCTAAATAATAGCGGTAATAAAACATTTCCTACATTCATAATGACAGTGTTGTGCTTTTTCCACACCAATAGATGTGGGCATTGCCTACTATCGCGTGTCTATTTTTGTTCTACTGACGCTAATGAATGCCCTTTAGACTGAAATAGTTAAACTGGCACTAGATTTACCGTATTTTTCCGTGTATAACGCGCACCCGTGTATAACGCGCACCCATATTTAAGAGAAAAAAATTGGAAAAAAAGTTTTTTATTATACATTTTTCAGATATGTGATATCCAACAAATATCAAATGATAATAATGTATTATTCTAAATATTCTTTAAATATTCTAAAGTAGACTAAAGATAAAATGCGTATACATTGCAAAAGACATACTAGACCATTACAAGACCATCCATAGCATTGCTCATGCCACATTTATTAAATGATTTCACAACAACTTCTGTTTTAACTCCCTGCCATGACTTAATGACGATATTGTATGGATAATTATATTCCTAAAAAATGTTTCATTTTATAATTTATTCAATATGGTATTATGGTATTATGGTAAAATATATACCGAAAAGGGCACATTTATATGTTTAGAGGAGACAAAATTTTTACTTCCCTTGCATAACGCGCACCCAGATTTTGGAGCAAAAAAAATTGGGAAAAAGGTGCGCGTTATACACGGAAAAATACGGTAATTCCCAAAATCAGTGATAGTTACCTACTTTCGTAGTCTTTTCAGTCCTTCAGTCTTTTCATCGTTAGAGATAGCAATAGAAGATTTACATTTGTCCCTGTTGCAGGACAAGACCGTTTGCCGGTTATCGTTCCGAATAGGAAGGGGAAGACAAGAGTCTTGGTGTTTTCGAAATGACCTGGCACTGTGTGTTACCTAATCGTTAAATATCGTATCGTGACGTGCTAATCAGTGTGAATAGTGGCCCGTTTAACTCATCGACGAATTAAACGTAACAGGTTCTTATTAAATGATGTGCTTTACTTTAGACCACTCGCTATAGAACGCCTCTGTGTCCTGTGTTTCATCACTTAAGTGCCGGTCCAGTGCCGGTTGTTGCGTTGAAATAAAATAAATAACGGTATAAATAAATAGATCAAAAAATAAAATACATCATCTAAGATGTACTCACGCCACGCCTGAATGATACGTGTCACTCATATCAATCACTTATCAATGCTTGTAAAAAGTATGTCAGTGCCGTCCGCACTCAGTAGTGGTTAGGCTATTCTCGTCGGTGCTCAGATCGATCGGAAAACCGGCCCAACGATGGGGAAAGCAGCCATAGCCGCGCCCAGTGGCAACGCAAAGCGCCTTACTACCTTCGCCACCATCTGGGATGGGAGCAGGCCGCAGCCGTAGCCGCAGCGGCAGCTGTTACCTCGGACATCGCGGGGGACGTCGGGATATAAATGTCCTATCTCCATGCCGGTTGCCGGAGCAGAAACGGTTTGAATTGTGGTGAGCTCGGTCGTGTGGATTACGCGTGCGGTGTGTGACTCTCGTGTATTGGTGACCATTTACTTTGATAGGTTGTTTCGGTCAACTCTCTTTCGAGTTGACCCTCCGCCGGCGATGGCACATCGATCGATTTGATAGCTGGTTGGTTGTAACCGATTGGGGGGGCGATATTAAAACTTTAAAACTTTTGCCGTGCCACTTACCATGGTTATTCCATGTGGTTTCCATTTCGCCATTTGGAGTTCCGTGAATACAATATACATTTGCAAGCAAAGCCAAGTAAATACCGGGGCTGTACTACTTCTTCGAGGTTTACACACAGCCTACACATGCTGTCCAATCCTGTCCAAATGCTACCTACATTAGAATTGTGTGTTTTACCGATTACAATTTGACGGCCATCTGTGATAGTTCAGAGAAAACGAGTGAATGAATTAAGCAGGAAGCCGATCGGTGCGCGTTGTGGTGTGCGCTGCGTGTTCGTTCATGCGATCCATTTTGTTTTGCTTGCGGACTGCAGCAGAACGCGCTTCATGTAGTATGCTGCGTATGGTAACTTTTTTGTCTCCGGGCGAGCAGGCTGCACCGTATTTATTCGAATCATCGGATCACGGCCATCGAATCTATCTGAACGATACTTGCTAAACTATCTTACTTCTATGCATTATGTATGATGTCGGAGTCAGTGACATTTCCTACTGCTTCTGGGAAACTCTTATCCCGGGCATACTCGGTTGTTTGCTTTTTTCCAAACTGTGGTTCTGTGGTTCTATTCCATTATTTCCTTGTTAGTTTCGGATGTAGATTTATAAATATTTTACTCTATTCAAGCCAATTTTCGATGGAGATTATCCCAATCGTTTATGGTGACGATATCTGGGCGGTGTTGTGTCGTTATAGGCAGGATGACTCTTGCTGAGAGTGGTAAATTGGAGAAAAAAAAACAGTACGAAAATACGAACTCTTGTCGAGTATTACCCGTGTAGGCGTTAAAGGTTAAAGCAACGAACAACGACATAATGGGAGGAGAAACCGCGTTAGGGTGTGCGCGTTGTGGCTGCAACAGGTTTCTACCATTTCACGAAACTATTTCGCTCACATTTCGTCGCGTGACGGTCGAGAAGCTGGGGAGTTATACAAAATCTTTAACATCCCAGTACTCACAGCCGCATCGGAGATACATGGACTTTGTCCCAAACCTGACGGAACCGCTATTTGCCACGTCTGAAAGCACAATGATGCACTCAGAATTCGTGTGTGATCTCGTATGTTCGGAGGGGCGCGTACGTGCACAATGTCCTCGCTGTTGTAGAGCGCCAACGCCATGCCAGGCCGCGGCAGGCTGATCATGCCATGAGAGTGGCGAACGACGAACTCGCGCCCGCGCAAAATCTTCTCAGAGGTTCTTCGTTTGTCCAGAAGCATAGAAGGGTGTGTTGTAAGCCCCGCGTTTGAGGTGGCTAAGGAACTAAATATAACCTGCACTGCTATACAACACTATTTGCCGGCTTACCATGTTAACGAAACCGATAAAGGGATAGATAGCAAACTAAACGGAAGACAAAAACACAACCGGCCGCATTGTTAATTTGAGTAGACAAAATACTTATGTAATTTCGTTGGTCATTCGAACGCACCCCGGTACCACTTTCCAGCCTGGTCACCCTGGATGATGAACCATGGTAGAAGTAATAATAAAATAATAATATTAATAGCAATAAGGCCACGCTTGTTGTTCGCTCATTCTCTCTGCTGCTTTCTGTTTGGTTTCTCCGTTCTTCTTCACGCTTTTTTTTCGATGCGATTCGTCGCGATCAAGTAGAAAACTTACACTGCCCACCCCCGCCCGGAGAGATTTCGGGCTAATAGCAGCCCCGTTGCGCTGATGTCGCTTCGTACATCCTGATGATGATTGCAAACATAAAATGCAAATGCGTAAACTAAGCGTTGCTTAAGCGTCGGGGTAGCTAAAGCAAAAAGCTGCGCGCTCGTGTCTTTCACCCATCTCATCAACACAACTGCTAACAAAAACGAAGTCAAGGGCACCCCCTTCCAGGACAAGGTTGTCTTTAGGTGACCCTGAGGGGCCCTGTCACATCGAATTGGGCATCGAATGCTGCTCATGAACTTATTTAGCCTTTTGTCGACGACGCGTGCCCTACTCCAAACAGAACTTCGGTACTACACTCTGAGCGATGAAGGCATCAGCCCGCGGCATGTTGCTGCTCCTTGTGGCAACGGCGATGTTGCCGATTTTCGTTGCGCAAGCGGCGAGTGACGACGTAGCAACGGTTGCGGGACAGGAGATTGTTACGGCGAACTACACCAGCTACCGGTTGCCGCGCTCTTTCCGCCCGAAACACTACGATCTGCAGGTTTTTACGCATCTCGGAGACGAGCGAGGCTTCCAGTTCAACGGTCACGTGCTGATACGGGTAAGTATATCCGGTGGGAGGGCGTAGGCTGCGTCTAGGATTAAAAAGAAACTGAAAGCAGAGAACTACACGCAGAAAGGAACTTCTAAAAGAGCTCCCCAATCGATGTTAGGCTGCAAGCAAGTTAGGAGCAAGTCACTCACCTTTTTCTGTAACACGTTTCTCAAGCGCAGATGATTTGCGACGAGGATGCAACCAACGTAACGCTGCATTCGAAGAACCTAACGCTAATGGAGCAGGAAATCGTGCTGACCGAGCTAGAGACGAATGAGAATCGCCGGCCGATCAGCATCAAGCGCGTGCAGTACCTGCCCGAGAACGACTACGTCGTAATACACGCGGCGGAGATGATGAAGAAGAACAACCACTACGAAGTACGCATACCCTTCGAGAGTGCCCTCGGAACGGGGCTGCTCGGTTACTATCGCAGCAGTTACGTCGATACGAAGACGCGCACCAAAACCTGGCTTTCGGTGACACAGTTCGAGCCAACGCACGCCCGCCAGGCGTTTCCCTGTTTCGATGAACCGGAGCTGAAGGCCACGTTCGATGTGTCGCTGGCGCACCACGGACGATACGTGGCCCTCAGCAATATGCCGGTGAACCGCTCGGAACCGATCGCCACCATGAAGGACTGGGTGCTGGACGTGTTCGAGCGTACCGTGCCGATGTCCACGTACCTGGTGGCGTACACGATCAACGACTTCGAGTACCGGGAGGCGATGACCCGCCACCAGGGCGACGTGCTGTTCCGGATCTGGGCACGGCGCGATGCCCTCGATCAGGTGGACTACGCGCGCGACGTTGGACCGCGCGTCACGCGGTTCTACGAGGAGTACTTCGAGCAGCGGTTTCCGTTGCCGAAGATCGACATGATTGCGATACCGGACTTTGCGTCGGGAGCGATGGAGAACTGGGGGCTGATCACTTACCGCGAGACCGCCCTGCTGTACCATCCGAACGTTTCCACTGCCAGCAGCAAGCACCGGGTGGCCTCGGTGATTGCGCACGAGCTGGCTCACCAGTGGTTCGGCAACTTGGTCACGATGCGCTGGTGGACCGATTTGTGGTTGAACGAAGGGTTCGCGACGTACGTCGCCAGCTTAGGCGTCGAAGAACTGCACCCCGAGTGGCATGCCCTGACCGAGGAGTCGGTCTCGAATTCGCTCGATATTTTCAAATTCGATGCGCTGCTCTCCAGCCATCCGGTGTCGGTGGAGATCGGTCACCCGAACCAGATCTCGCAAATTTTCGACGCCATTTCGTACGAGAAGGGCTCCACCGTGATCCGCATGATGCACCTGTTTCTGGACGAAGAAACCTTCCGCAACGGGGTGGCGCGGTATTTGCGGCGCCACGCCTACGGCAGCGCACAGCAGGACGATCTGTGGGCTGCGCTGACCGAGGAGGCCCACGCCAACGGCGTACTGCCCGATGAGATCAGCGTGAAGAGTGTGATGGACTCGTGGACGCTACAGACCGGCTATCCCATCGTGACGGTGTCGCGTAACTACGCCACCAACACGGCCGAAGTGTCCCAGGAGCGGTTCGTGTCGTCGCCGCCCGCAGAACGAAATGCAACGGCCGGCCAGTGCTGGTGGATACCGTTGACGTACGCATCGGGTTCGGATCCTGACTTTAACGACACCGCACCGAAAGCTTGGATGGAGTGCGGCAGTGGCGGCAGCGGCGGCAGCGGCGGCGGCGGCGTGCAGCACAACGGCACCGGCCACCGGACGCTTGACGATCTGCCCGACGGGAAACACTGGGTGATCTTCAACGTACAGCTGGCCGGTTTGTACAAAGTAAAGTACGATGTGGCCAACTATCGGCTGCTGGTGGCGCAGCTGAACGGGCCAAACTATATGGCGATCGGTGCTATCAATCGGGCCCAGCTGATCGACGATGCCATGGACCTGGCGTGGGCCGGCCAGCAGCAGTACGGTATTGCGTTTGCGATGATGAACTACCTACGGCAGGAGCACGAGTACTTACCGTGGAAAGCGGCACTGACCAACCTGAATGGCATCAACCGGTTACTGAAACGAACGCCGATCTACGGGATCTTCAAAAGCTACATACAGTACATACTGGAGCCATCGTACGAGCGGCTGAACGTGTTCGGGAATCTATCCGCCCTCGAGTCCGTGCGGCTCGATGCCTTAAAACATCTGACCATGATCGCTTCCTGGGCCTGCCGATTCGACGTTGGTGACTGCGTCGAACGCTCGGTTCACCTTTTCGCGGAGTGGATGATGGCTGGGGGCGGCAGTAGTGGTGCAGAGAAGACGAATCCCGTGCCGGTCAACTTGCGACCGGTCGTCTACTGCAACGCGGTTCGTCACGGAAACGAAACCCAGTGGAACTTCCTGTGGCAGCAGTACCTCCACAGCAACGTCGGCTCGGAGAAGGTTATGATCATCAGTGCGCTCGGGTGCACGCGAGACGTTGGGCTCGTGGAACGCTTCCTGCACTGGTCACTGAACAGCACCTCCGGTGTGCGAAAGCAGGATGCGACCATACTGTTCAGAGGTGTCGCCAAGAGTGACGTTGGTTTCGATTTAGCAAAAAATTTCTTCCTCGAGCGCATAACGGAGATACACAGCTAGTGAGTAACACGCACAACTAACTCAAATTGACATTCGTTTCTGGGTTCTACGCTCTTGTACTACCTTTCTTTATTTGCATATATACGTACCTGCCTGGGCGCACGCGCCGCACAGCCTTAGCCCAGATACTTCACGTCTGTCGCGGTTCGTGAAACCACTGGCTGAGCAAATGTCGTCGCTCGCCGAAGTGCAGGAGCTGCGATCGCTGATCGACGAACGGGGTTCCATCTTCGACAAGGCCACACAAGGTGTCAAGCAAGCCATAGAGACGGTCGAAATTAATGCACGATGGAAACGAATCAACTATGCACAGATGATGCGATTCCTGCCGTTGTTAAGTCTTCGCTCGACCGACACAAATATAATGGACCTAATCGAGGACACTCCCGCCGCCGCGGCCGCGAAATAGAGACGCGCGTTCACTTGGGGAACGGGTCGCCCCTGTTACTTAACACAACCGAGCAACCAACTCAGTTCACACACGAGCTGTGATCATACTAACTATTAATGGTAAAAAAAAAACAAAATGTTTACCAATTTTTTTTTGTTTCGGTGCGCGTAAAATAAACCCTTTGTCGTAGTAGAATCGCCGTCGAAAGGGAAGGAAATTAAACATCTAAAACGAGATGATAAGCAGTGCTCCAAATAATGCACGCAAAAATAAGCTGTGTTGGACTTTTTGTACATGTAGCGAAGGGGGATTAAAACACCCCACCGACCCCAGTTGGCCGCCTAAAGACTTTTACCAGAAATTTTTCATTTTAAAGCAGTGGAAGCATTTCTTTCGAGTAAACAATATTTTTCGCGAAAGCGACAATTTTCATACCAAGATTAAGAGTCACAAATACAATGTGAAATGTACTTTATTTCTGTTTTTCTTTTACATTTCTCCACTGCCACCCCACTGGCACGATTCGTATAATTATCATTGCATTTTACTTGTTGGATTGTAAGTCGATTTTACTTCGCTAACTGTCATTGATAAACTATGAACTTTCAGCTGTGTGTGGTACTCTCAATGCGTTAGACAGAGCAAAACGAGTACCTTTTTCTTTCGCATCATACCATAACACATTTCTTCGTTTAGCTGAGAAACAGTATATTGTTAGCACCATGCTATAGCAATTATTGTGAACCGCTGTTTCCGTTTGCTTTTGCCTACATAGTCAAACGGAAATGAATCCTCCTCCTACCCATCATTGCCTGTGCGCATTCAGAGAAAATTGTAGTTAATGGTGACACTGCTTATTAACTTACGTTTGGAACTTTTCAAACCTAAAACAAATATTGTTATTGTTATTTGACCATTATTTGCTCAATCGAGTGTGCCCCCGCCCAATAGGCTGTAGAAGCACAATTAATGATTGAAGGAGACGGAGGAAGTAGAACTAATGTCCTCGTACTTCCCGTATCAGTCGTCGATGAAGATCGTGACAAAAAGCGCTTATTCAAATGCCGTTAATCCTGCACTCCATTATTTCCTCCACTCGGTGGGTATGGCTTACAAGGATCCACGTAGTTTGAACGCCCGAGCGATTCAAGGAGGGGACTTGTATCTTCAATTCGAGAACGCTCTCCCATTAATGTACAGTATCCAGATTGGTCGGAACATGACCATGCAATTTGTCCACGAAAACGATCCTTTATTGGCTATAAATGAGCGTCAGGTTTTAGATGTTGAGACTGAGGGTGAGTTTCCGCGAACTGTCGAGGCTCGCGCCTGGTTCACATTCCTCAAGCGAAATCCACGCGCTATATCCATAATTAAATTAAAGGTCGCCGAAATGATGCGGGGGCTCGAGGTCCGTCCTCATACTGTATCACATGAAATGTTAAGCTGGTTAGACACAACTCTTCGTATGGAGGGTCGACCTCCCCTTCTTATACGCCCAACCGAAGCACAGGTCGAAATCCTGGCTCCCTCTACAGGTCCGTCGCCATTTGGGCGAAAGTAACCAATCAATTAGTTAGTTAATCATAAAACCCATTTAAAAATCTCTGTTGAATCATTCGTTTTAAACCATTCATCGATTTGTCTTTAGCTTCGCAGCCTCACTGCGGGGCCATCTGCACTACTGCTAAACAATGTTTCGACGCAATCTCCATTGCCAAGAGTCGGGTGTGTTTTCTAATCATTTTATGGTTTTTGGCTATGGACTTCGTTGCGACAATCTGTTAGATTATATCTTTTAATAATTCCGTTAAAATAATCTACACATAACTCAGCTCCTACGGTCAGTATACTTGGTGAATGGTCTATTTACTTGTATGTTAAAGTAGGCTAACAATGTAAAGCGTTCGTATTTTATAGCCTATCGGCTGCCTAAGGCGCCGGGAAACGCTCCTCAACAAACGAAATAGATTTATATTGAACATTATTGCGTACTACTAAACTAGGAATGTCGAAGCCATTGAACGGCTTTTCGGGAGATCATTCAATGTCTCTATCGTGCTTTCTTTCGCATCTTTCCGTGCTACCAATGGAATAAAAATAATTTTTTTTCTGCTCTAACCTACCTAGGCATTCAACTTTGACACATTCCGAGCCCTCACACGATGCCAGATTCACTGCGGGTATCAACCACTGTGCCCGGATATACCGGGAAATTTAAACGGGGATTGAATTTATAAGAATTTATAAGATTTTGTAATTTATAACAACAAATTCCGATATTTTTGGCCACAGTAGTAGGATGGTGATGAAGGTAAGCTAACTTCTGATAATGACTGAGTTTGCGTAAATCGTCAAGTAGTCATGTGAAAACCGAACACGATCTAGGATTGATATGCATTAACCAGAGCATTAACGGAATGAAAAATGAATGCAATGAATGGCCACGGCGGCCCGATCCAATACAGACGACGAGGTGGGTGGGTGGATCATTGCAGGTTGAGTGGAAAAAATTATTAGCACGGCGATTTTTTGGGAATTATCCAGAGCAAGCCCAATTACAACCTTATCCGAACGTTACCACTAACGGCGAAGAAGTTTCGAGTAGAACGGTCTATGGCGAATATTCATCGCAACACACTACGACGCATATTTATACCACTCGTGATCGGTGGTTAAAATAAATTTTAAACATAAACGTTACCCATACCCATTACATACCACCTTGCTGCAATGTTTAGGCATTTTGTTTAACACAAAACGTGTGCTAAATCAGATAGAGGAGCCCACCGCGACTGACAACGCGTCCTAACCGCTCAAGAGTCGTTACGAACACGCGGCCGGAAAGACATAGAAGTGAACGGGCAATCATGGCCAAAACAGAAAATATGGCCAATAGTTTTTGCTACGATGTTCTGCTACCAAGGCTATGGTACGTCGCATCCGTTTGCAGCGCTCGACAACTCGACGTGGCGAAGGTCTCTCACCTCATTGGATCACTACTATGGAATGGCTCTGGTGGTATGCGAATACCACTTCACCAACTGGCACTACCCCGGAACCGAGGTGGAATGAATCTCCATATTCCGTTCGTCAACGCACAGGCTCTGCTGACGAACCGTTATCTCTCAGAACAACGTTGTCTGGTGATCGGCTCGGAACACATCACCAACGCTGGAAACCCACCAAACGCAAAGAGCATCCCGTCAACCTATCCGTGCCTCCGAAGGGTCATAGAACACCTGGCATATGTGCCAACAGCCCTTCGTGAAACGCCATCAACACGGAAGCTACGTCACGTCGCCACCGATGTACTCGCGGACCCAAGAGTGGTCCAAGCCTCCCCACAAATACTATGGCGGAGAGTGTGGAAAAACATCAGCTCTAGAAATCTCTCATCCAACCAGAGATCCCTCCTTTACCTGCTGGTAAACAACAAAATTCTAAATGGCGACCACCTCTTTCGGACGGGAAGAGCCACCACCCCAACCTGCCCACACTGTCCCGCAGTTGAGACCCTAGAGCACAAGTTCACATCATGCCCCCGGGTGTCGGTAGCGTGGGAATACCTGATGCGGCGAGTCGCGAAAATTGCTCCAGGGTCAAACCTCTGTTTTGAAGATCTGCACTGGCCTACTCTGAACCGAATCAGAGTAAGGTCACGAGTCGCGATCCTTAGGGTCTTTTCAAACTACATCATCCACATCATTGGAAACAAAGATGCTGCGATCGATGTAGAAGTCCTTACATGTTCTTTGTAAATATGTTCAGCCCTATGTATATACTATGAATAAACGTTTAAAAAAAAAAATGTTTGCAAAACCGAGTTCGGCAGAATGGTGAATCATCGATCCTGGGTATCGTCTGTTTTGCCACACGCCATCAACAATGAAGAGCGGGACCGCGAGACCCTTACCGAGAATTGCGTCCAAACGTCAGTAGCTGAACAGTGACGAATTCTGTGGTAACGTTATGGACGACGGTTTGGAGGGTATTTTGCTCGCAAAACGGCCCAACGTCGGCCCAGCGTCGGCCCAGCGTCGGGTCTGTGACGTGTCAGGGCGGGAAGGCGTGAGAGCCCACGCCAATCTGTTCCACCCGAAGGTTTGCAAACTTTCACTAGTTGAGTGCATAGGAGATCCTTGTATTTTTTTAGTGAGTTCTTTTTCCCCATATTGCGGACAGTTAGCAATCATGGCCAAAACACACTAGACTAACACATCAACACATACTAGAGAAACACAACCAGCCCATATGCGCAACGTGCGGTTGTCCCACAACAGTCGAACATATAATTACAAACTGCAGAAAACACGGAAAAATAAGGGACAATCATAAAATACCATCAAATCTCCCGGAAGCCATAGAAAATAACACAAAAAGTGAAGAAAAGCTACTAAACTATCTAAAGG